>NC_056737.1:932308513-932551013 GCF_019279795.1 Protopterus annectens
TCCCCAAATGATGTGGAAATCGTACAGATGGGCCTCCCTGAGACAGATGCCTGGTGTCAGAGGCGTGGCCTCAAGCTCAGTGCCAAAAAGTGCATTGTCATCCCCTTTGGTAAAAACTCTGTACCCATGAATGGCAGTCTACTTGATGACAAAGGTGTGAGAACAGACCTTGGGACCTAGGTGGACAAAGGTGTGATAACAGACCTTGGGACCTAGGTGGACAGTAGTCTCTCCTTAGATAATCACATCGCCACAGTAGTCAGGAAATTCTGTGTGGCACACCTCCATCACAAAGGGTTCTCATCCAGGAAAAAAAGTCATTGTTCCCCTCTACTCTGCACTCATTACACCCATTATAGAGTACAACATGCCTTTTGGAATGTACCTCACAAGACCTCTGCAGCAGCTGGAAAGGCCACATAAGTACCCCACAGAGGATTACTGGCCTCAGATGCCCTACATTGACGGTCTCAAAAAAAACTCCAGCTTTACTCTGTAGCACATCTCCTACTCAGGAGATCTCTGCTTAACATATAAAGCTATGTTAAACCCAGAGCTGTTGGACATACACCTAAAGAAATCCTAATCCCTCCGAGCTACATGCTCTAGGGACCTAAACCTTGTCACCACAATAAACGGAACATGAAAAATCTTGAGTGAATGGATCATAGGCAAGTACTAGGCTACCTGCCTGAGGGCATCTGTAAGTCTAGACAGAATGTGTTGGCTTTTGCCGCCCACTTAGATTAGTTCCCTGTGCCTCCGTCCAGCAGAGCCACTGCAGTGATCCCTGGGGTAAATTTTCAGTTTTCCATCCACTCGTCAAGGTTTCTCTCTAGTATTAGTGAGGGGCTCTGCCTAATGTAGATTGGAATCCTGTTCCAAAGCATGGGCAGTCTCTGGGACAGGAATCTATCCCTCCAGCATGTCCTATTTTATCATTGTGGTGAGGTTTAGATCCCTAGTGCGTGTGGCTCTTGGGGAATATTTTTTTTTTGTTTTTGTGGAGCAAGTCCATCCATTCTGGGTTGGACATGGTCTTGTATGTCAGGCAGAGATCTCCTCTGAGTAAGCGGTATGCAACAGAGTACAGCTGGAGTTTCTTCAGTCGGGCTGCATAGGGCATCTGTTTGAGGCCAATAATCGTCTTGGTGAGGTACTTCTGTGAACTTTCCAGCTGTTGCAGGTGTCTTGTAAGGTACATCCCAAATGGGGCGTTTTACTCTCTGATGGGTCTGAATGATGAGTAGAGGGGCACAATAACCTCCCAATATGATCATCAAAGGAGAGATTACTATCTACTTGGGTCCCCAGATCCCTTATTACATTTTCTGTATTTAGGGGACTACTACGTATGTGGTAGTTCACGGGTACCTTGTTTTTTTCCAAAAGGGATGTCTATGCACTTTTTGGCATTTAGCTTGAGGCTAATATTTTGACACCAGGTATCCCTCTGTGAGACCCTTTTGGAGAGTGTCTGCATTGGCTGGAGAGTCAATTATGGCCCCCAGTTTGCAGTAGTCTGTGAACTTGGTCATCCATAGCTTTGTGTTTGCCTATACCTCTGAGAAGTATATACCGAACAGGAGAGGCCCCAGGGCTAAGCAATGGGGGACGCCACTTGTAACCGGTTTAGAGTCAGACCTAGAGCCTGCAGCTCTATCGGCAGCCCATCTCGTGATGTAGGGGTTTATGTTAAGACTGGTGAGCTTATCTACAATATTAAATGGGGAATGGTGTTGAAAGCCTTTGCGAGTTTTAGATAGTCTGTATGGACCTCCTTTCCCTCATCTAAATCCTTGTTGACTGTCTCAAAGAAGTCCGCCAGGTTTAGGAGGCATGATCTGCCCTTAAAGCCAAACTGGTTAGGGTCCAATGTTTGGAGGTTCCCATTGTTTCTGTTAATGAGTTACATGATGCGTTCCATAGCCTTGCAGACCAGGTTTGTAGGGGGATAGTTCCCGGGGTTCGTTGTGGCTCCACCTTTGTGGAGCAGGGTAACTGTTGCTGTGCACTGCTCTATGGGTACATAGCTTGTGGAGAGGCTGAGTTTGAACAGTGTGTTTAGGTGAGGGGTTAGTTCATTTTGGAGTTTGTGCAAGATTCACCCTGGGACGCCATCCTGTGTTTGGCTTTGGATAGGGCTGTTTTAACCTGTCAGTGATTGCTGGGTATGTATATTCTTCTAGTATGGTTATGGGCCCTTTAGGGGGTGACATTTGCACTAAACCTGCCTGCCAATGTTGGCAATATCTGTCAGTTCATTGTGTTTTGTGCCATTCTGCACCAACTCGGAGCAGATCTGAGTGTTTCCACTTAGGTTCTTGACATAGCTAAAGAACTCTTTGTGGTTATCTTTGGAGTCCTTCGCATTTTTTCTTTTGAAGTTAACCTTGGATGTTTTTATGAAGGATCATAGATGTTCTTCATCTCACATTGCTGCAGTCCTTACACTTGGGTAGTCCGCTGTCCTCGGTCGGCCCGAATATCAAAGTATAAGGCTGACGTCGGTCAAGGCGCATTAGACTGACATCAGGACGTCAGGGTACAAATGCGCATGGCCGACGTCATATCCTCAGTCTTTTTTGCCGCATGGTCCGATGCAGAAGCAGCGTTGCAAGTGCCGTTCGGCATTCTGAAATTTTTCGAATTCGGAGTTTCAGACAGAGTCAAAGTTGGCTAAGTACCCCGTTGGGAATATTTTAGTCTTTTCTTGCCTCAGTGGTTTACTGGATGTCAGAAAAAGTGAATAACTGTATTTCTTGTGGGAAACAGATACCGCATAGAGATTATCATACTTTGTGTATTCCTTGTTTAGGGCCTGAGAGGCGTTGTTGGGTGTCGCTTTTGTGCTAGATTCAATAAGCGCACTATTAAGAGAAGGTTAGATTGTGCCAGGTTAGTCTTCGGGAAGCGGTGCAATTATAATATGCCGTCGGATGCTCCGGCGTCCGCTTCTTCAAGAAGCGCAAGGATAAAGCAGCTAAGCCCAGGCAAGACGAGTCGTCCGTACCGGACGCCGGTTCTTTAGAGGTGTCGGTGGAACCGGTGGTTCCACCGGAGGTTTCTCTGGAGTCCCAGGGGGAGACCTTGTTATTGCAGGACGTGGCCTCTCAGGAGGCAGGTCACGCTGAAGGGGCTTCTCAGGTTACTGTACTCCCCTCCCTAGGGTGGTTAGGCCTTCTGTTTCCAAGGCTTCTTCCAGAGGCAGGCCAGGTTTAGCTTCAGTTGGTGTCACTCCTAGTTCTTCAGGATCTGTGCCCAAGAAGCATATGCTTAAAATGGCAGAAGATTTGATTACTTTGATTAGAGGTTCTTTGCCCCCTCCTGATGAGGCCTAGGGTGGAACCTGAGTTGGGGAGTTTTGAGCAGGCTTCAGATGTTTCAGAGTCTTCGGCTGAAGACTTGCAGGAGTATTCTCCTTATTCTGATGTGGATGATTCTACTCCTTCTACTTCTCCTCCTGAGGATTTTTCTTTTTCAGAGACTCTTCATTCCATGAGGGAGCATTTTAAGTGGGAAGGTCAGGACTTCTCTGATTCCAGGAAAAGGCTTAGGGAATTTTTGTTTTTACCCCAGCATAGGCCTTTGGCTATACCTCCTGTTCTGGATGTTGTGGAGGATGTGTTTGCAGAGGCTTCTCTTAATCCTGATTCTTTGCCTCCTGCTCCTGTTAAGCCGGATAGGTATTATAGGGTGCCTGAAGCTCATAAGTATCTTTTTAAGAGTCCTAGGGCGGACCCAGAAACTGTTAGTCAGGGGCCTAAGGGTGTTAAGGCTTCTGTTGTTAAAAATCCGGTTCCTCCAGATAGAGGCCAGGGCTTTGGATAGATGGGGAAAGAAAGTCTATACTTCTTCCACCCTAGCTATGAGGGCTCTGAATTGCCAGTTTCACGTGTTGAAATACCAAAACTATCTACTTTCTCAATTGAAGTCTAACGTAGATGCTCTGACGGAAGGTATTGAGTGTAAAGTTACAAGATTTGGTACATGTCTCTGAACAAGTGGGTAAGCATTCTTTGCAATGTGGTTTTGATGCTGTACAGGCCTCGTCTAGGGTGGCGGCCACTGGGTCAGTTCTTCGCAGGCATGCCTGGCTGAGGGATCAGAATTTATCTGACCATGTTAAGACAAGGATTTTAGATGCTCCTTTACAATCTGATGTGTTGTTTGGTTCACCTGTTGAGGCAGTCTTAAAGAAAATGGAAGACAAGGCTAAGTCTATGCAGACTGTTAAAGATTTTTTGCAGGTTCAGGCTCTGAAGTTTAGCAGAAATTGGCCTACCAAGGGGTGGACGTATCCTTCTTATGATTCCCAGTCTAGGGGTAGGTCTAGACGTGGTAGGGGCAGAGCTCAGGGCTCTTTCAGGCCTAGAACAGGGAGTTCACCTGCACAGTCTTCGGGTGAGGGCAGGGGTCAGTCCTTTCGTAAACAGACCCAATGACCTACCTTTTCAGCTGCCAGAGCCTTCTTGTCTGGCAGCACCTTTGGGAGGAAGGTTGGCACTTTTCAAGGAAAATTGGAGTTTAATTACCCAAGACAGATGGGTATTGGATATCATACACCAAGGTTACAGGTTTTATTTCCATACCTTGCCTCCTTTCAAAGGCATGCCAGACGTTCCTCCTCAGCAAAGAATAGAGGCTCACAAACAGATTTCTCTGCTGCTCCAAATAGGAGCCATACAACCGGTCCCTCTGTCAGAAGTGGGCCTAGGATTTTATTCTCGCCTGTTCCTAGTACCAAAGAAGGGTAACACGTGGAGACCAATTTTGGATTTATCTATCCTCAACACTTATCTGGACATTCCCAAGTTCAAAATGTTGACGTTACAACAGCTTTTACCTCTGCTGGGCAAAGATCACTGGATGGTGACTCTGGATCTCAAGGAGGCTTACCTTCATGTTCCTATCAGGCTAAGTTGCAGGAAGTATCTACGTTTTCGGGCTGGGACTTCTCATTATCAGTTCTCTGCATTGCCCTTTGGCTTATCTACTGTGCCCAGAGTGTTCACGAAGGTTCTGGCTCCAGTAATAGCTTTCTTCAGGCTACGAGGAATACAGATCTATCCTTATTTGGACGATTGCCTGATTCTGGCTCAAGGAAAGGACGAACTTCTTCATCTACACTATGTGATAGCAGTGCTAAGATGCCTGGGGTATTCTGTGAACGAAATGAAGTCCAGTCTAGTACCCTCTCAGGACATGTGCTTTCTGGGTGTGAGACTGAATACAGCATCCCAGATGGCCTTTTTGACCCCGGACAAACAAAAGAATCTTTCTCTTTATTTCCATCAATTGTCTCATCAGTCCAGGCTGACTGCAAGGACAGTCCTTCAAGCCTTGGGGTTCATGGCATCTTGTATTCTGGTGCTTCCCATTGCCAAACTGCATATGAGGTAGCTACAATGGTATCTCAAAAATGTGTGGACACAGCACTGCCAAGATATGGACACTGTCATTCAGATAATACCTTGCATTCAAAAGGAATTTTTGTGGTGGGCTCAGGAATGTCACCTAAACAAGGGACTCTCTGTGACCCGGCCAGAGGCGAGTCAGATTCTAACGACAGATGCCTCAGACAAAGCTTGGGGAGCTCATCTAAATGGAAAGTGGATACAAGACACGTGGCCTGCCAGACTTCTACATCTACATATCAACCTGAAGGAGATGTTAGCAGTCCAATTTGCATTAATAGCTTTCAAGGATTTACTTCTTCCAGGGCAGGTGTTGATTCTAACAGACAACACAACTGTCATGTGGTACATCAACAAGCAAGGGGGAACACATTCTTATCCTCTGTGCAGACGAGCAATGATTTTGTGGGAGACTGCTCTCAGTTTAAAGCTAAATCTTCAGGCAAGTTTTCTGCCGGGAGCACAGAACTCCTTAGCAGATGTGTTGAGCAGACAAATTATGGATCCCCACGAGTGGAAGTTGGATCCTCATGTATTTCAGAAATTGACAGTGTCATGGGGAACTCCAGACATAGATCTGTTCGCTTCTCCTCTAAACTACCAGCTGCCAAAGTTTTGCACAAAAAGTTTTCATCCCACAGCTTGGAAAGTGGATGCTCTTTCATTCAATTGGAGCAATCTTCATGTGTATGCCTTTCCACCTCTGCCTCTCCTCCCAAAGGTACTTCTGAAGGTCAGACAGGACAAGCCAAAGATGATTTTAATAGCTCCAGATTGGCCTCGACAGCATTGGTACCCACTACTGAGAAGTCTGGTACGGGAGCCTCCATGGCCTTTACCTTCAATTCCACACCTGCTGTCTCAGGAGAACAGTCATTTACTCAATGTCAAACTTCACTCTCTTCACCTGACAGCCTGGCATATTCTGTTTTAAACCCTGGAGGGTTTCAGCTTCCACAGCAAGTTTTGAATGTTATTTTGGAGGCCAGAAGGCCTAGTACAAGGAAAGTGTACGCAGATAAATGGAAGAGATTTTTATTTTGGAGTGCAGCAAAAGCATTTGATGTTTCTAAGCCTAATTTAAGTGTGGCTCTTCAATATCTTACTGAGTTACTGGACAAAGGTTTGTCCTTCTCTTCTATTAAGATTCATGCTGCAGCAATTTCTGCTCACTATGATTGTGACCCACCATTGTTTTCTCATCCTTTGTTTAAGCAATTCCTTAGAGGGCAAAGAATATTAGACCCCCGAGAGCTCCTACTCCTGCTTGGGATCTCAATTTTGTGTTGGAGAAACTCACTCTACAACCTTTTGAGCCTGCAGCTACTGCTGAGTTGAAATATTTATCATGGAAGACTGCTTTTTTGTTAGCCATTACCTCTGCGAGAAGGGTTTCTGAATTACAGGCCCTTATGGCATTTGAGCCTTTCTTAATTTTCCATAAGGATAGGGTATCTTTGCGTACTAATCCTTCCTTTATGCCTAAAGTGGTTTCTAGTGTGGCTTTAAACCAAACTATTCATTTGCCTACCTTTTATGCAAACCCCAAAATAAAGGGAAAAGATTTTGCACACTTTGGATATACACAGGCAGTTGCGATATTATTTGAGCAGAACTAAAGGGTTCAGGCAGTCTCAGCAGTTGTTTGTTTCTTTTGCTTTGAGTTCTCAGGGCAAGCCTGTGTCAAAACAAACTATTTCTAAGTGGATTGGGTTTTGCATTGCTTTCTGTTGTTCCCATCATGGCAAGGAGGTTCCAGCTGGGATTAGGCCTCATTCCACTAGGGCTACTGCCACTTCAACAGCTTTTAAGGGGTGGCAACTAAAGATATCTTGGAGGCAGCTACTTGGAGTTCAGTGCATACTTTCTCTAAGCATTATCACCTCCCACTTTACTCTAAATCTAGGGCTGGTTTTGCCACTGCTATTTTACAGGGCATTTTGGCAGCTCTTGCTTCTTTATAGTTGTGCCATCCTCCCTTACCTCTGCTTTGGGATTCTACCCAAGTGTAAGGACTGCAGCAATGTGAGATGAAGAACATAGTACAGTTTTGTACCTACCATAAATGTAGATGTTCGAAGATCCACATTGCTGCAGTCCAATTTACCCTCCCTCCTTCCCCTCTGTAGTTAGAGGCTGTTGTGTGGGTTGGTTTGGAAATATTGTGTATATTGTGCATATTAGTGCTAGGGTGGTTGGTTGTTGTCTTTGGGTTTTGACCTTTCTTGTTAGGGTCTTCTGACATCTGGGGCAAGAAAAGACTGAGGATATGACGTCTGTCATGCGCATTTGTGCCCTGACGTCCTGATGTCAGTCTAATGCGCCTTGACCGACGTCAGCCTTATACTTTGATATTCGGGCTGACCGAGGACAGCGGACTACCAAAGTGTAAGGACTGCAGCAATGTGGATCTTCGAACATCTACATTTATGGTAGGTACAAAACTGTACTTTTCTTGCTGATACTGATCAGGGATGTCTTTCCTTCTTGGGATTTTACTCTCTTCTGTACTAGTTTCCTCCTATTGTATAGCTTGTTTATGGCAGGGGTCCACCAGACTGGTTTCCTTTTCTTGGAGGAGTGAGTGTTGTTTTTTCTTGGGATAGCACGATTCATGCTTTCTTGCAGGTGCTCAGAGTGCCTTTTGTAAGGGATTCAACAGTTTGGACAGCGTTGTCCTTTAGCAATGGGGCTGTGAACCTTTCCACCTCTTAAGTAATGTGAAGTTTGCTTTTAGGAAAGTTTTTTTCATGGTGGTTTCCTCGATTGGGTGTGGGGGCGGAATGTGGATATCCAGAGTGATTAGTCTATGGTCTGCTCTAGCCAGCGAGGGGTTTACCTCCAGTGTAGAACACCAGTCGCCCATGTTGGTGATTTACCAGGTCCAATATGTTGTCACTTTTGGTGGGGGTGTTGACCAGTTGATCCAGGGCGTTCGAGTTTATAAGTTCTAGGAAGCGTTGGGCAGGGGAGTTAGTAGTTCTCCCAGGTAATGTTTGGGTAATTGAAATCACCCAATATTGGGGCATTTAGGGACTTCATATTTTCCAGTGTCTCCAGAAACATGGAATGGGGGTCCTGGGTCATGGTGGGTGATCTATAGCAAGCTACAATTTAAATTGTAGTTTTGCCCTTTGTTGCACATGGATGATCTGAGGCATTGTGCTGCGCCACTAACCTGGCGGTGTGGGTATCCTTGATTAATATGGATACACCCCTGCCTTTGGTGTTTCAGTCCAGGTTTTGTCTGAAAAGTATGGTATGAGTTATAGCCTGGTAGTGCTGGGGTGCTCTCTGGAGCCTTAAACCAGGTTTCTGTTACTGCTCCGATATGTGTTCTCCATACTGAGTGCCTCGAATGCATGCATTTTGAGGTTTAGACTTCTGGCGTTATTATCCTCAGTTTGGCTACTTGTGCTACTTACGGTGGTGGGGGCTGTCTTGAGCCTTGCCTAAAAAAAGCACTATGGGGGCGGCTAAAGCCTTGGCCAGTATTCGAAAGCCTAAGGGTGACAGGTGCAAGCCATCTCTTGCGAAGCAACAGTTTCATAGTTTGGTACTAGGCTATCTGCCCTGGGGCATTTATAAGCCTAGCCATAGTGATGTGGCTTTCGCCACTCCATGTAATGGTACAAAAGTGTACAGAATAGATTTAGAATACTGTGCCTCTGTCTAGTAGTGACACAGTGAAGACCCCCTTACATAATAGCATTAGTTTACTGTGCCTCTGTCTAGTAGTGAGACAGAGATGACCCCTGGGGTAAACCTACCATCTCCCATCCACTCGTCAAGATTTCTCTTGAGAGTCAGTGAAGGGCTCTGCTTAACATGAACTGGGATTCTGTTCCAGAGTATGGGAAGCCTCTGAGTTATGAATCTGTCCCTCCAGCATGTCCTATTCATATTTGTGCTGAGGTTTAAATCTTTGGCTCTCGTGGTTCTGATGGATTTGGATTTTTTGAGGTGGAGCATGTCCATCAATTCCTGATTGGACATGGCCTTGTACGTCAGGCACAGATCACATTTGAGCAGGCAGTATGCTACTGAATAGAGCTGGAGTTTCTTTAGTCTGGCAGCATATGACATATGTTGGAGACCCTTGATCCTCTTGGTGAGGTACTTTTCGGGTCTCTCTAGCTGTTGCAAGTGCCGGGTGAGGTACATACCAAATGGGGCATTGAACTCAATCATGGGCCTGATAAGGGAGGAGTATAGGGGTACAATGACATCCTTTGATCTGGATGTGAATCCCTTCATAAGGTGGGCAAGGTAGAAAGTCTTTCTAACCACTTTGGCAACGTGGGTGTCAAATGAGAGGTCACTATCGACTTGGGTCCCCAGGTCTCTGATTACTTTTTCCGTACTCAGTGGGTTACTGTCTGTGATAATTTGTGTACTTTGTTTTTCCCAAAGGGGATGACTATACATTTTTTGGCATTTAGTTTAAGGCCGTGACTTGTCCTTTTCGGTGAGGCCTTTCTGTAGGATGTATGTGTCAGCTGGTGTATCGACTATGGCACCTAGTTTGCAGTCATCTGCGAACTTTGTCAGCCACAACTCTCCCATGTTTGCTTTCACATCTGAGAAATAAATGCCGAACAAGAGGGGTCCCAGGACAGTGCCCTGTGGGACACCAATTGTGACTTGCTTTGAGTCTGACATGGCTCCAGCGATTTTGACTTTATGGGTTCTATCCTTTAGCCAGTTTGCCACCCATCTTGTGACACATGGATTTACATTTAAGCTGCTGAGCTTGTCTATGATGCCATAGTGGGGTATTGTCGAAAGCTTTAGCCAAGTCCAGGTAGGCTGTATGGACTGCTTTGCCCTCGTCAATGGCTCTAGTGACTGTTTCAAAAAGGTCAACCAGGTTCAAAAGGCAGGATCTGCCCTTTACAAAGCCGAACTGGGTGGGATCAAGTGTCTGTAAGTCCCCAATGTCTCTGAGTTCCATAATGATTCTTTCCATAGCTTTGCAGACCAGGCTGGTTAAGCTTATGGGGCGGTAGTTACCAGGGTCTGTAGAGGTCTCCTTTGTGGAGTGGGACTACTGTTGCTGTACACCAGTGTTCAGGTACATATCCTGTAGTAAGGCTAAGGTTAAATTGCATTTTTATGTGCGGGTTTAGCTCCTCTTGGAGTTCACGTAGCACGCAATCCGGGATACCGTTGGGTCCCATTGATGCTGTGTTTTTAGCTTTGCCGAGGGCAGTTCTCACCTTAGACATCTGACATGACAGGGAGGTTACATTCAGCTGGGATAAGTATTTCTTCTTTTGTGGGTGAGGGAGGGGAGAAATTTGCACTGAACCTGTCTGCCAGAATGTTGGCAATATCTGTGGGTTCAGTGTATTTTTTGTCCTTGTGAAGTAACTCTGAACATATCTGAGGGTTTCCGCCCAGGTTTCTAACGTAGCTGAAGAAGGCCTTGTGGTTATCTTTAGTGTCCATAGCGATTTTTCTCTCAAAGTTGGCCTTGGATGTTTTTATGAGAACGTAGCTTTCTATTAGTGCTGATCAGAGATTCCTTCTCTTTGTGGGATTTTGCTCTGTCGTGCAGTAGCTTCCTTCTTTTGTTATACAATTTGTTTATGGCTGGGGTCCACCAGACTGGATGCCTGCCCTTGGTGGAGGGGGTCTTGGTTTTATTTGGGATTGCATGATCCATGCATTCTTGGAGATGTCCGTAGAAAGCATTTGTGAAGGATTCTGCGTTGTGGGATGTGGTTTCCACTGGCCCAGTGGGCTTAAAGGATACCATCTCAGTTTTAAGAAGTGTAAAGTCGGCTTTTGAGAAGTTTTTCACTGTAGTCTTTTGTGTTGGGGGTGGAGGTGGGATATGTATATCCAGGGTGATTAGTTTGTGATCAGATCTCACTAGTGAGGGGTATACTTCCGGGGTGGAGCCCTTTGTCCCCATGTTTGTGGTGATCAGGTCTAGTATATTATCTCCCCTTGTGGGAGAGGTGACTAGCTGTTCCATTGCATTTGAATTTATGAATTCCAGGAACCTTTGGGCTAGGGTGTTTGGGCTAGAATAATGCACCCAGTCTGTTAGGGTAGTTGAAGTCTCCCAATATGATAGTGTTTGGTGAGACATTCATATCCTCCAATGTCTTCAGGAAGGCTGAGTGGGGTTCCTGAGATTGGGAGGGTGGTCTGTAACATGCTACCAGTTGTATAGCAGTTTTGCTTACTGTTGCACCTGGATGGTCTTTGATGCTTCATGTGTTGCCACTAACCTGGAGGTGTGGGTGTTCTTGATGAATATGGACACTCCCCCCTCCCTTTTTGGTTTGGCCCGAGTTTTGGGGCCGAAAAGCATGATACGAGGTATAGCCTGGTAGCGCTGGGGTGCTCTCAGGAGCCTTGAACCAGGTTTCTGTTACTGCACAGACATCTATGTTCTCCATACTGAGGAGTGCTTCGAGAGCCTGCATCTTGAGATTTAGACTTCTGGTGTTGAGCAGAATTACCCTTCATTTTTTTCCATTTTTGTTTTCTAAGGTGGGTTTGTCTTTTGAGCCTTGCCTAAAAAAGGCACTGTGGGGGAGGCAAGAGCCTTAGCCAATATCCGGAAGCCCAGTGGTGAATGATGCAAGCCGTCCCTTGCGAAGCAGCGTGGCTTGTCCAGCATGTCATCCCAAGCAGACAGACATTGGATCCCCCTAGAATGACACCAGTATTTGAGCCAATTATTAAAGCTGATCATCTTGTCTTTGTATTGTGGCATCATTCTTGGTGAGGGCAAGATGCTGGTCCAGGGTCATACCAGCCTGGGCTACATAATCAGAGAGCTCCTCTGTCTCTTCATGTAGTCCAGGGAGGTAAGTCTCAGGTCATTCACGCCGGCATGGACAATGACTGAGTCATATTTGTACTTGCTTTGGAGTGACCTGAGTGCGTGTGTTGTGGCAGATCCTAGCTCCCGATAAGCGGCTCACAGTTACCCTCTCCTTGTTCCGCCTGGTAAGCGGAATGTCTGTGTCTGACTATAGAGTCACCTATTACTAGTGTATCAGGCATGGTGTTTGGCCTTAAGGGCTGTGATTGTTTGACACTGATTTATTGAAGTATGTGTTGCATGTGTTCTATTTTGAGGTGGTGGATTTTTGGGTGTCTGCTTTGGGAGCCTCTGTTTTGGTAATTTTTTTGTTTAGAGCCTCCGAGTATGTCTTTGTGTTATGTGTTTGGTTTGCAGTTGTGGTAGGTCTGTGTGGGACTGGGTTTGGTGTGTGTGTGTGTGTGTGTGGTTACCTTCTCCTCCTGTCTGGTCTTGCCAGTCCTGAGTTGAGAGAGTTCAGCCTCCAGTTTGGCTATATATAGTTGCATCTCACATGTATTTGTGTTTGTTGGGAGGAGGAGTGGGTTGTCTGTGTACATGAGACAATTGTAGCATTGTCTCAAGATTCCCAGATTAACCAGCTGAACCGGAGAGGATGCTAGTAATCTACCACTCGACATGCTTGAATATTATAAGGGAGTGCTGTGCCTTTAAGGGAAGTGGGTACTCACAGGGAAGATAGGTGGATGTAGTGCTTACTTTAGCGAGTGCTTACTTAGAAGAGAGGTTTTGAGAACAAGTGCTAGGCTTATAATAAAGCGATTAGACTGATTATTATAAGAGTAGAGCGTTCTTAAGGGAAAATTTGAAGAGCAGACTTGGCGGAGCCAGAAAAAGTTTAACCGGCACTGCGCTATGCGCACAAACGCGGATTTTAAACGAGGAACTTCAAAAGAGCTCGAAATGGTCCAAAACAACCAATTACTACAAGCACTTGTGCTAAGGTCACTCCTTCCGGGACAGATAGGCTGCTCAAGGCTCCCCACTCCCACTGGTGAGCAAAGAAACTTCCTTCTATCCAAGTAAGGCAGTGGACAACACAGGAACTACACCACAGCCCAGAATACAGCAAAGCCTGTATACTGGTCTAAACTAGTCGGAGAGGCGGGAAAACGAAGATTTTTTTTGTTTTTTTGTTTTTGAGATAGAAAGCACACAGAAATGCAGGAAACAGTAATAAATCAGTTACACAGGCTAGCACACATGGCTTTGTCAAGCATATCATCCCAGGCGGACAGATACTGTATCCCTTTTGAATGACACCAGAAACTTGGCCAATTGTTGAAATTGATAATTTTTTTCATTATACTGTGGCTTCATTCTTGGTGAGGGCAGGATGCTACTCGGGGTCAGGGTCATACCAGCCTGGGCTACGTGATCAGAGAGCTCTTCCATGTGTCTCTCCATGTAGTCTAGGGAGGTACGTTTCAGGTTATTCACACCAACATGGACAATGACCATCGTATTTGTACTTGTTCTGGAGCGACCTGAGTACTTGTGTTATGTGGTGGATCCTGGCGCCTGGCAGGCAGCTAACTGTGTAACCATCTTGTCCAGCCTAGTTAGTGGGACATGTGCCTGACTATAGCGTCGCCTATTACTAGTGTTGGGTATGTTACTTTGTCTTGAGGGCTGTGATTGTGTGGCACACTTGTATGAAGTATGTTTCATGGTTTGTGATGGGGTGTGGAGGTTGCTTGGGTGTTTGCTTTGGCAGGTCTCTGTTGCTTTTGCAGATTTTTATTTAGAGCCTCAGTGTATGTTTTCGTGTATTTGTGCTATTTGTTGGTTTAGTAGGTCTGTGTGAGACTGGTGGTGTGCTGCAAGTATTTTTCTTCTCCTTTTGACTCCGTTCCAGTCTTGGGTTGAGAGCTTTGTCTCCAGTTTGGCTGTATAATTGCATCTCTCGCATATATGTGTTTGGTGGTAGGAGGAGACTTTTGTCTGTGTACATGAGGCAGTTGTGACATTGCCTCAAAATGCCCAGATTCACCAGTTGGATTGGAGAGTACACCTGAAACTGCCCCTTGGATATGCCTGAATAGGTTAAGTGAGCTGTTTTACTGATTGGCTGGTAGGGACGAATAGAGAGCTTTGTCCTTCTGGACAGTATGGGGTGGGATCTAGTGCTAGGGTTAATTAGTGCTTGCTCTGAGCTTTGAGCAAGTGCTGGGCTGTGAAATGAATGGTTTGAGTGTTTAAGTTGAAAGTTTGTCTAGTTCCAGGGGAAAAATTGAAGTTGACTTTGTGGAGCCAGGAATAGATTAACCCTAGCTAACTGGCACTGCCCAGTGCACAAAACCGCACAGTGAAATGAAAGAGAAATTAGCCCAAAATGGCCAATAAACTAACTTCTGGGCTACAGCAAACAAGGCGCACAAATTTTAGAAAGAAACAGTTCAAATAAGCAGGCACAACAAGCCTTTAACCAGAAATTCCCAGCTCAGAAGGGCAGAATCTAGCCTCTCCTCCCACAAGAGTGCAGACCACAAACCTTCTTAATATAAATAACTGGCCTGAAGCCCAAGTGCTTAATCCAGAACTAATGCACTTTTAGAATAACAGACACTGAGCCTTCAATCAGCAATTCCCAACTTAGAAGGATGTAGGCTACCTGTCCTGCCACAACCAATGCAGTCCACAAACCTTAATGTAAAATTGGTCTGAAGCCCAAGTGCG
Organism: Protopterus annectens; assembly: GCF_019279795.1. Taxonomy (NCBI): domain Eukaryota; kingdom Metazoa; phylum Chordata; order Ceratodontiformes; family Protopteridae; genus Protopterus; species Protopterus annectens. Next base: position 932,323,454 of record NC_056737.1, read on the forward strand.
TAAACCAAAAGGCTTACAGTTACAATTTAATCGGGCTATTACCAAGCAGTAATAACCGCAGCAGAATAATAGTGGAGTACGTTTAAGAAGCACAAGCAAATTAAGGTAAAGTGGGAAGAAATGCAATTACAGTAAAAGCAGATTAAGTGCTTTTTTTTTTTATTTTTTTTTTTTTTTTTTTTTTTTTAACAATAGCAAACTGATTTTTAAACAAATTACCCAATTAACCATTAAAAAAACTCAAAACTGAGCCCTGTTCCAGCAGTCTTCAATCAGACAAGTTCTAACCGCACACTTCTGCCACTAGGGTGCAGGGGAACCTTCTCAAAAAAGATGGGCTGGATTAGTGCTCAAGTTATACAAACAACGATAGATTCAGCAGTCCAGTCTGAATCTAGTCTATGCTACAGCAGACACGGTGCACCAATATCAGAAAAATAGTTCAAATAAGCAGGCACAGTAAGCCTGTAGCCAGAAATTCCCAGTTCAGAGGGGCAGAGTCTAGCCTCTCCTCCCACAAGAGTGCAGACCACAAACCTTAATATAAAATAACTGGCTTGGAGCTCAAGTGCTTAAACCAGAACCAATATTCTTTTTAGAATAAGACCCTGAGCCTTCAGTCAGCAATTCACAACTTAGAAGGATGTAAGCTACCTGTCCTGCCACAACAGTGCAGACCACAAACCTTCTCAATATAAAACTGGTCTGAAGCCCAAGTGCTTTAACCAAAAAACTTGGAATAACAGTTACAATTTAATCAGGCTTCTACCAAGCATTAATAAATGCAGCAGAGTAAACACAATTGAGTACTGTTAAGAAAAGGCAAAAGCAAAATAAGGCAAAGTAGGAAGAAACACAAATACAGTAAAAGTAAAATATGGCCAAGTAGGAAGAAACACATATACAGTAAAAGCATGTAAGTGCAATTTTTTTATATATAACCGAAAACAAGCAAACTGATTTTAAACAAATTACCCAATTAACCAGTTAAAAACCTCTGAACTGCGCCCTGTTCCAGCAGTTTTCAATCAGAAGTTCAGGGCCTAAGTGGGTATGCCTACTCAGATGTTCTCTCTGTATTAGGCAGAATTATCTAATGAGACTAGACTAGGATAGAGCTGTGATAGGGCTGAACAGATGGGAATGGTAGGAGTGTCTGAAATCAAAATATGATTTTGCTGTACTCAACACTCCTCCTGGGCCCATCTCATTTGCTCACTCAAACAAATTTACAGGAGGGGACGGTCAATTCCAAAGCCACCAAGATTAATACCCCAACAAGAACCGGAAGGGTGGGTTGGGAAAACCAAATGCAGAGAGCTCACAATTTTCAGTGAACAAATAAGCAGATAAATGCAGTACTGTTTTTAAAACAATATTCAATGAAGCCGACTGTAGCTTGGTAATAGTAGCAAGTATGTGCAGATTTTGGTGCTCCCTGGATGTCTTTAGCTGCATTTCAGTATTTATGGACACTGTCTGCATTTCAGAAAACTGACTAGCTTTATTAAAATTATGTAGCAATGTGTCTAGTTTCTACTTGTGTAATATCCATTCATTGTAGCCATTTTCACAAAGTTAAGTTGGACTCCATTTTGTGTATCATTTAGGATTGACCCAAAATTACACTGTACTCAGATGTGATCAGTCGTGCCATGCAACAGCAGTTGACTAATGCGCTTATCTGCCCATTTCATTTTCAGCAGAGCAAGCTGTCTTTTTAAGGCAGGGTGAAATGAGCGTCCATGTCAAGAATCATGCTCTTTATCCCCAAAGCAGTGCTGTACAATTTGTCTGCCTAGTTCTGACACTTGGATAGTAAGGACTTTGCAGCTGGCCTTAGTTGTGACCAGATGAAGTATTCGGGAATATATGCAGCCCTACCCACACGAACTTAAGCAATCCCCTATGTCAGTGTGGATAAAGGCAGCATATTTGTGGGTGATTACTTGTTGTGGTGCTGCGGTAGCGTTGTCGCCTCACAGTAAGATGCTGTCCGGTTAGATTCTCAGCTAGAGCGTTTTCTGCATGGAGACGTGCGTGAATGGGCGTACCTTCGTTGAAGGTTGTGCGTCGGGGCTGGTAACGTGGCACATAAAAATCAACTACCAATCATTAGCAGACCGGAGTTTTGCTGTGGCTGCCCCCTAACCAGGAAAAGCCGAAAGACTCAAATTCAATGAAGCCGAAAGACGAACATTCAATGAAGCAATAAAACAAAATAAATGCAGTACTATCTTGTAACACTGCAAGTTTGTACTTAACTCAGCTGGTAATAAAGTTGCTGTAGGTATGTAAAAGCTAACCAAACGGCTCTAGTATGCAACTACTCAGCATAAATGGGAAATAGGAAATACACCCCAGGGATCACTTCTTTGGCTCTGCTTGACAGGGGCACAGGAAATTAACTTTCTTGGGTGGCGTAAGCCAGGGAACCTTGTTGGCTAGGCTTACTTTGGCCCTTGGGCCAATAGCCTAGTAACTACCCATGAACCTATAAGTGCATTGAGCTAATTTGTTTAGAGCGGAACAGTCAGAGAGACTGCTTTTTAGTTTCATTTTCCTCAAAGAAATTTGGTTGTTTCCAAATTGTCCCTTTTGGTTTGGGTGTCACAATTAGTGAAGTAATTTTTATATTTAAACAAAAAAAAAAAAAAAAAAAAGCAGTTCCCTACCAGAATCTACAAACTGCTCATTCTACAAGATCAGTGGCCACTGCATAAACTTTCTTCAAAAATACCTTGGTGTATGACATTTGTCTGTCTTATGGCATCTGTTTTTGTATGGCACTAAATACTGGTTGTTTTCTCAAGATCTTGGACTTTAGTGCCTCTGTTTTGGGGTATTCTTAAGAACCACACGAGGTTTGGCTTGGGACTCTGTCCTCTTAGTGACTGAAACAAAAATGCCAGGGTGTCCTGAGTTAGAGCTACTTTGTCCTTAGCCCGCTGAAGGTGGACATAAAAACTAATCTGGAGTGGGTCATATGGCACTTGATGATCTTCATATGGATCACTGCTGCAGTAACCTAAGCTATATGGGTTGTAACCTACTCAGGCTATAACAGCCAGTCAGCTTCCAAAGCTTCAGGTCATATTCCACGTGAGCATAGCATTAATCAGCTTGAGGCATGCATGGCATGCCCTTTGGAGCTTTCCTGCACCTAAGAGAATGCTCCTCTGCAGGCTTTTGAGGATTGGTGGTGGTGAATAATGCCGTTCATTGCTGGGTAAATAAGTTTCCCTTTTGGGGTGGGGGACCTTTGATCTTAACTCTGTCAAGCCAGTGCTTTTTCTGTAATACTAATTTTAAAGCTGGGAAACAATGTTTGTCATGGAACATTGGTAGCCAAAGATTATTTTTAATTGATTCTGATACCCAGTTCAAAATGTTATCCCTTCTCGTTTTCGTTACTTGGAGCCAAATTTGAGATGTTTCTAAAGGTTTTCTGTGTGGATCACGTCCGTTACTTTTCTGCATTAACTTTGGTGTTTCCACTGTTAGGGTATTTACAAAAGGTCTTTCTCCTGTTACAGCCTACTAGAGACTGCAAGAGATTTAGATTCTTCTTATATAGGCGGTTTGCTTATATTTCAAGGTGACCGGAATCTCACTTGGTTAAGAGATCTGTTACACAAACTGGGATTCCAGGGATATTCTTACAGGATTGTTTTCTTTCCTGTAAGAATGAAAATTCTATTGGGGGAGTGGCCCAATATTTGATATGTTGAGATTACCTCAAATAGCTCTTACCTCTGCTCTTAACTATTGGCAATTTTTTGCTCCTGGTCCTCATCCTTGGAGGCCTAGAAAGGTAATGCATTTTTCTTCCTTTTGATATGAATTTTCCTTTGCTTTTCCACACTTTCCCAATATTTAGGACTATTCAAAAGATCTTTGTGGTGACTCCCTTCTAATCCAGGCAACAGTTCTCACTTTTGGAATAACTGGGGCAATTGCCACAAGCTCCTCCCTGACTATTTTTGATGCATCCTGATCATAACCGACTGCCTGTCCTTCTTTTTTTTTTTTTATCTTTTTTTAGTTAGGACTTGTCGCAGTTGTTAAAGCCTGTTTTACTTCTCAATCGAGGTTCACTTGTGTGCCATTTCAATATATGTCTGTCCATGGATTCCCCATCTTTCAATGCAACCTTGTATGAAAATAGTCTTTGAAAGGGATGTTGCTTCAGAAGCCTTCTAGGAAACTGGTGGCTCCTTGGGATCTTATCTGTTAATTTGGTGTAAAGAAGAAAATACATTTGAACCAGCTAATTTGGCTGACTTTAGATTCTTTGCATGGAAACTGTCATTGTTTTGCAGAGGTGAAAGCAATTGGTAGCCTGAGTTGCAAGTTGTCTTTTTCTATAAAGATTAGATAATTCTTCATTTAAACTGCAGTTGATATCAGAGTTTACTTTAACCCAAGCTATTCATCTCCTTGCCTTTTTTCCAGAACCTAAAACGGTGGTGGCAACCTTGTATGTTGCAGGCATTTCTGATACTCTCTCTTAATGGAACAGAACCTTTTAGAACTCCTGATCAGAGTTTCTTCATGTTTCACTGTTGCAGTTATTACTTTTGGGTAATCCTGCTGGCAGGTTGCCTTCAGTCGGCCTGAATTCCAAAGTCTTGGGTCCTGCGTCGGCTGCCGTCGCCTCTTCTCTGACGGCAGGTCATTAGGGGTATAAAAGAAGCAGCCGATGCCATTTTCTTCAGTCTTTCTTGCCGCGCGGTGCCCGAAGCAGAAGCAGTTCACAAGTGCCGGTCGGCTGACTCATGAGATTTTCGTGTTCGGTTTTCAGATCCAAAGTCTTCAATAATAAAGCTAAGTACCCCGTTGGGGAAACTTTTTTTTTCTTGCTCCAGACCGATGTCAGAAAAAGTAAATAATTGTATTTCTTGTGGAAAGCAAATACCTCATAAGGACTTTCATTCTTACTGTATTCCTTGCTTAGGCCCTGATCACAACGTTTCTGGTTGTCGGTTTTGTGCTAGATTTAACCAACGCACTATTAAGTGTCCGTATGATTTTGCTTTAAACTATTTTGGACGCTGGTTTAATTATCCAGAAATGTCGTCTGATAGCCATCTGCATACCAGAGTTCACAAAAAAATGCAAAGAAAAGGAGAAACAACCGAGGCCCAAAACCAACTAAGCTTCTCCTAAGCCATTCGCCGGTTCTCAGTGGGGTGCTTTTGCAGCCCCTGACATCCACTACTTTAGAGTCGCAGGCCGCTACCGACTACCACGTGGAGTCTGCTATGCCGCTGGAAACTCAAGGTATTGGAGCCTCGGACACTATTCCCTCAGATGGGTCCGGAGCTGCTGAGCAGGCACCGGCTTCTGAGGGTGTATTCAGACCTAAACACTTTTATATTAAACTGACTTCAGCTTCAAAGGCTAAAGCACCTTCTAAAGCAAAGAAACTCAAGAGCCACATGGACAGGCCTCTCTGCCCAAAAAACAAATGCTCAAAATGGCCGAAGACTTTATTACCTTGAAGAGGGGTTCCCATCCCCCTTCTGATAAAAGGCCTAGGCAAGAGACTAATGAATCTTCAGATCAGGTTTCTATTTCTTCTGATTCCTCTTCCGATCAGGATTAGGCCTAGGCAAGAGACTAATGAATCTTCAGATCAGGTTTCTATTTCTTCTGATTCCTCTTCCGATCAGGATTATTCTGTTCCTCCCTATGAGGATTCTGATGATGAAGAAATCTATACCTTCAGCTTCTTCTCCAGAGGACTATTATTTTGTGGAGACTTTGCATACCATGAGGGAGCATTTCCACTGGGAGAGCCCAGCTTTTTCAGAATCTAAAGAGAGGCTCAGGGACTTCCTTTTACTACCTCAACACAGGCATCTAGCCATTCCACCTGTGTTGGACATTGTAGATGTGTTTTTGAAGTCTAGTCTGACTCCTGACTCTTTACCTCCAGCTCCTGTTAAGCCTGACAGATATTACAGGGTTCCTGACTCTCATAAATTCCTTTTTAAAAACCTTGCTGCAGACCCAGAAACTATTTCACAGGGTCCCAAAGGAGGTGAGGCTTCCGCTGCAAAAAAAACCCTACCCCCTCTGACAGATTCTGGGGCACTGGATAGATGGGGGAATAAAGGTCGACACATTTGCTACCTTGGCTATAAGGGCCTTAAACTGTCAGTTTCATATGCTCAAATATCAGCAACATGTCTTGGCATTGCTTAAACAGAAAATGTTAAACTCTGAAGTTGGAAAGCATACTTTGCAATGTGATTTTGATTCTTTGGAGGCCTCCTGCAGGGCCACAGTTACTGGTTCAGTAATTAGGAGGCATGCTTGGTTAAAGGAACAAAATCTGCCTGATCATGTCAAAGTTAAATTATTAGATGCACCTTTACAGCATGATGCTTTGGTGTTAAGGCAGAAGAGGTGTTAAAGAAAATGGAGGACAAAGCAAAATCTATGCAAACTGTCAAAAGATTTCTTACAAGTACAGCCCCCTAGGTTTAGTAGTCACTGGCCTACAAAGAATTGGTCCTTTCCTGTGTCAGACCTCAAAGGGGCAGATCCAGATGCCCTAGAGGCAGATCCCAGGTGCAAGGTTTATACAGGTCAAAGCAATGGGGTGCTTCTACCTCCAAAGTTGGAGAAGACCAATCGCAACCATACAGGAAAAAGTCCCAATGACTTCCCCCTGCTTGCACCAAGCACTTATCTCCTGGCAGCACCCTTAGGGGGGAAATTAGCACTTTTTTTTCTCAATTGGCACATTATAACCCAGAACAAGTGGGTTCTAAATAGTGTCACAAGGCTACAAGTTCCATTTCCATACCCTGCCAAAGGCAAACGGCTGGCTAGATCTGCAAAAAAAAATCAATGGGCAGAGGCACAAAAACAAGTCTCATCCATCATGGCCATGGGGGGCCATTCAACAAGTACCAGAGCAAGAGCAGGGACAAGGATTTTACTCAAGGCTGTTCTTGGTACCCAGAAAGGACAAAGCCTGGAGACCAATACTGGACCTATCTGATGTTCATCGTGTTTCACTGTTGCAGTTATGACTGTAGGGTTCTCCCCTGCTGGCAGGCAGTCCTCTGTCGGCCAGAATCCCAAAGTCTGAGTCCGGTGTCAGCTGTTCAGCCATGCTCCCCGACGTCAGGAGTACAAAGCTGACAGCCGACGCCATGTTCTCCGGTCTTTCTTGCTGTGCGGTGATAGCAGTTCGCAAGTGCCGGTCGGCTGACTCCTGACAATTTTTTTTTTATAAGCGTACTTCAGTCCGAAGACTTTCTTCTCCTACTCGAAGCTTAAGTACCCCGTTGGGGAAACTTTTTTCTTGCTCCAGTCCGATGTCAGAAAAAGTTAATTGTATTTCATGTGGGAAGCCAGTACCTCATAAGGATTTTCATTCTTACTGTATTCCTTGCTTAGGCCCTGACCACGACATATCTAGTTGTCGGTTTTGTGCTAGCTTCAATCAACGTACGATTAAATGAAGGTACGATTTTGCATTTCATTACTTCGGTAGGCGTTTTAATTATAAAATGTCTGATACGGTTCCGGCTACCGCAGTTCACAAACGACGCAAGGATAAAGACAGGCCTCCGAGGTCCAAATCAGACTATGTTGTACAAGCAGAGCCAGCTTCAGGTTTGGCCGTCAGTGAGGCACTTTTGCAGCCCCTGTCGGCCGTTTCAGAACCGATGGCCGAAACTGACTCCCACGAGGAGCCAACTAGGTCTTTGAATATTTCTGTTGCAGGACCTTCGGACAATGCTCCTTCAGATGGGTCCGGAGCCGCTGTGCAGGTACCGGCTTCCGAAGGGGTTTTCAGGCCTACTCAGCTTCTAATAAAGGCAAAGACTCCTTCCAAATCAAAGACTGCAGCCCAGGCCTCTTCTGATCCAGCACCCAAGTCTCAGAAACAGTTAAGATGGCGGAGGACTTGCTTACTTTGATTAGGGGTTCACATCCCCCTCCAGGTAGAAGGCCAAGGCAGGAAGTTTATTACGACTCCTCTGATCAGGCTTCTGTTTCTTCAGTTTCTTCTGACCAGGAATATTCTTTCCCTCCTTATGAGGATTCTGATGCTGAGGAATCTATTCCTTCAGCTTCTCCCCCTGAGGATTTCTCTTTTGGGGAAACTTTGCATGAAATGAGGGAACATTTTCACTGGGAAGGACAGGAGTACTCTGAGTCTAAGAAAAGACTAAGGGATTTTCTTCTTCCCCAACATAGACCCCTGGCTATTCCTCCTATTTTGGATATTGTGGATGATGCTTTTTCGGAGGCTTGACTCTCTTCCTCCAGCTCATGTTAAGCCAGACAGATATTATAGAGTTCCTGATTCCCACCAGTTTTTATACAAGAATCCTACTGCTGACCCTGAAACCATTTCTCAGGGTCCTAAGGGGGTTAAGGCTGCTTCTGCTAAAAACCCCATTCCCACTGAGAAGGATTCCAGATCTTTAGAAAGATGGGGCAAAAAAGTGTACACTTCTGCTACTTTATTAGGGCTTTAAACTGTCAGTTTCGTATGCTGAAATACCAGCAATTTCTCTTGTCTGTTTTTAAAACAAAAGCTTACTTCCATTTCCGCCTGTGCAGATAAGGAATTACATGACTTAATGCATGCCACTGAACTAGTTGTGAAGCATGGTTTACACTGTGGATTTGATGCCTTGGCGGCTTCTTGTAGGGCTGCTGCCTCTGGCACAGTCATTAGAAGGCATGCATGGTTAAAGGAACAAAATTTGCCAGATCAAGTAAAAGCTAAATTATTGGATGCTCCTGTTCAGCGTAATGTTTTGTTTGGATCTAAAGCTGAAGAGGTGATAAAGAAGATGGAGGACAAGGCAAAATCCATGCAAACAGTTAAGGATTTCTTACAAGTACAGCCACCCAGGTTTAGTAGGAATTGGCCTACAAAAAATTGGTCCTTTCCCAATTCAGACAGGCGTCAGGGGGGTAGATACAGACGCTCCAGAGGAAGGCCTCAAACACAAGCCTCTTATAGACCAAGACAGTGGACTGCTTCCACCCCTAGGGGAGGATAGGACAGGTCGCAAGCTCATAGAAAACAGACTCAATGACTCCCTCTGTTGGGCTGCAGGAACTTCTTGCCTGGAAGCCCCTCTCGGAGGAAAACTTTCTCTTTCACCTAAATTGGACTCGTATAACCCAAGACAAGTGGGTTCTGGCTGTGGTTTCAAGAGGTTACAAATTCCATTTTCATACCCTACCAAGACCAAGCGGATGGCCAGATCTTCCAAAACATCAATGGTTAGAGGCCTTAAACCAGGTGGAAGCTCTCCTGGCTATGAAAGCCATAGAGCTAGTTCCACTTTCAGAGATGGGACAAGGTTTTTACTCTAGGCTCTTTCTAGTCCCCAGGAAGCAAAATTCATGGAGACCCATTCTGGATCTGTCAGTCTTGAACACTTTTTTCTCTCGAGATTCCAAAATTCAAGATGCTTACTCTACAGCAGCTACTTCCAATGCTGACCAAAAATGCATGGATGGTAACTTTGGATTTAAAGGAGGCATATTTACACATTCCCATCGGGCAGGAATGCAGAAAATACCTCTGGTTCAAGGCCGGATCGAGGCACTATCAATTCTCTGCGCTGCCCTTTGGATTGTGTACTGCGCCCAGGGTCTTCACCAAATGCCTGGCTCCAGTAGTAGCTTATTGCAGACTCAAGGGAATTCAAATTTACCCTTATCTGGACGACTGTCTTATTCAGGCAGACAGCAAGGATGTCTTATTCCAGCATCTAGAGTTTGTTCAGAATCTTCTCAAGTTCCTGGGATTCACTGTAAACAGTCAAATTTGACACCCTCACAAATAATTTTTCTGGGCGCTGCTCTAAACACAACCCAGATGGCATTTCTGACATAAAATAATTACAGCTGCCTTCAACTTTCAAAACCTTGGCAACATTAACCCAGCTTTCTGCAAGGAGATTCCTGCAGGCTTTGGGTTACATGGCCTCCTGCATCCTTCTCGTATCATATGCAAGAACTACATATGAGGAAAATTCAGTGGTACCTAAAAAGTGTATGGTCTCAGCATTGCCACAGTTTAGGCATACAGATCTCCGTCCTGCCTTGTCTTCAAAAGGAATTACTTTGGTGTTCCAAGGCATGTACTCTAAACAAAGGAAAACCCTTCTGTCTGCCTCCTGCCACTCGGATACTAACCACGGACGCCTCAGATTACACATGGGGGGCCCATTTTCAGGGCCACTGTCTGCAGGGCCTTTGGATAAAGGATCAGAAGCACCTGCATATCAATTTAAAGGAAATGTTAGCCGTTCAGAAAGCTCTATTGGCCTTCAGGAATCTTCTACAACCAGGACAACTACTGATACGGACAGGCAACACCACAGTTATGTGATACATAAACAAGCAAGGGGAATCTCATTCCTATCCCCTTTGCAGACTAGCCAGGAATCTTTGGAACACAGCTCTAGCTTGCGATCTGGGCCTTCAAGCTCAGTTTCTACCAGGGAAGCAAAACTTCCTGGCCGACAGTCTGAGCAGAAACCTATCGGACCCACACGAATGGATGCTGGAAACCGAAATATTCAAGATGATTACAGCAGTCTGGGGATGTCCTCACATAGACCTCTTTGCATCCCACCTCAGTCATCAACTACAGATTTCTTGCACCAGGACATTCCACGAACTAGCTTGGAAAGTGGATGCACTATCATTCAGTTGGAGGAACCTCTCTGGGTATGCCTTTCTGCCTCTTACTCTTCTTCCACGGGTATTATTAAAGATCAAACAGGACTAGCCCAAGATGATAATCTTGCTGGCCCCAAATTGGCCTCTACAGTTTTGGTACCCAACACTGAAAAACCTTTGCCTGGAGCCCCCTTGGGTTTTACCACAGATTCTGAACCTTCTGTCCCAACACCAGGGTCAGGTTCTGCACTCCCATGTCAAAACTTTCAGCCTGGCGGCCTGGTTAATCCAGGGTCTTTGATTCATTCTCTCCTACCCAAGCAGGTTATGGATGTCATTTTAGAAGCCAGACGTCCTAGCACTAGAAAATCTTATGCAGGAAAATGGAAAAGATTTTGTTCCTGGATGCAGGCTCAGGATTCTGATCCTCTTATTCCTAACATTCCTCTGACGGACCTCTTACATAAGGGTCTCTCTTTCTCTTCCATAAAGATACATGCCTCTGCTATTTCTGCTCATTATAATACAGACCCTCCAATCTTCCAATCTTTTCCCACCAGCTCATGAGACACTTTCTCAGAGGAGCCAAGAACTTAAGGCCCCCTAGATCTCCTCCCATTCCTGCTTGGGATCTCAACTATGTTTTGGAAAAATTCACCTTACCTCCCTTTGAGCCTGCTGCCACATCTGACATCGTTTTTATCTTGGAAGACAGCTATCCTGTTGGCTCTGACCTCTGCCAGGAGAAGTTTCGGAGTTGCAAGCTCTCATGGCTGTGGAACCTTTATTATTTTTCATCAAGACAGGGTGTCTTTAAGGACTAATCCTACTTTCATGCCCAAGGTGATTTCCAAAGTGGCTTTAAATCAAACTATTCACTTTTTCCCCACTCCTCAAAATAAGGGGGAAAGGATGTTGCATTCCTTGGATGTACACAAGACAACTACGTTTTTACCTGGACAGAACCAAGGACATCAGAAAATCAGAGCAATTGTTTGTTTCTAGTGCTTCAAGTTCCCAAGGTAAAGCTATTTTAAAACGGTCCATTTCCAAATGGATTGCTCATGGAATCAGATTTTGCTATTCACACCATGGAAAGCAAATCCCAGGGACTATAAGGACTCTCTCCACCAGAGCTGCTGCCACTTCAGCTGCCTTCCTTAGAGGAGTTCCTACCAAGGACATTTTGGAAGCTGCAACTTGGAGTTCAGTGCATACTTTTTCTAAGCACTACAATCTACCTCTTTACTCTAAGTCCAGGGCAGGCTTTGCTTCTGCAGTTTTGCAGGGCTTTTTAGCCGCCCCCTCTACTTTATGACCACCTCCCTTTTATTCTGCTTTGGGATTCAACCCTACAGTCATGACTGCAACAGTGAAACACTAACATAGTACAGTTGTGTACACTTACCATAAATGTAGATGTTAGTGTCTTCACTGTTGCAGTCTGGGTTTCCCTCCCTCCTGTCCCCTCTTATTTTTTCTTTTGTGTGGTCCCTTTTTTCACCCTTCTGAGGTGTATTTGCAAAGAGTATGGGATCTTACTCATTTGGCAAGAAAAACTGGAGAACATGGCGTCGGCTGTCCGCTTTGTACTCCTGACGCTCTGACGTCAGGGAGCATGGCTGAGCAGCCAACGCTGAACCCAGACTTTGGGATTCTGGCCAGCAGGGGAGAACCCTACAGTCATGACTGCAACAGTGAAGACACTCTAGCATCTACATGTATGGTAAGTGTACACAACTGTACTTTCTGAACACATTCCTGGATATACCAAAATTCAAAATGTTGACTTTGCAGCAGTTTCTGCCCATGCTGGGCAAGAATGCTTGTCTTGTAACTTTAGACATAAGAGGCATACCTACATGTCCCAGTCAGACAACCATGCAGAAAATGCCTCCGATTCAAGGCTGGCTCAATGTATTACCAATTCTCTGCACTGCCTTTTGGCTTATGTACTGTGCCCAGGGTCTTTGCAAAGTGTTCCTGGCACCAGTTATTGCCTTCTGCAGACAAAAAGGAATTCAAATATATCTTTACTTGGACAAGACTCTAATTCAAGCAGAGAACCAGGACATTCTTCTACAACATCTGGCGTTTGTGAAGACTTCTAACATGCCTAGGGTACACAGTCCAACGAAAAGAAATCAAAACTAGTACCCTCAAGAGATGATATTCTTGGGTGCAAGCTTAAATACCACTCCCAGATGGCTCATCTCATACCAGACAAAGGCAACTGACTACCTATTTCAAAATGTTGGAAACAAAGGCCTAGTTGCAAGGAAAATTCTGCAGGCTTTAGGCTTCATGGCATCCTACTAATTCCATATGCAAGACTGCATATGAGGAAACTTCAGTGGTACCTAAAGTGTTTGGACTCAACAGTGCCACAGCCTGGAAACAGTGAATGTTAAGTTTTCTATCTTGCCTTCGTTCTTGCTGGTTGGAATCGGAGCAGATCCTCTGCTCCGACTATGCCATCTTCTATAGCTCGAGAGCTGTTTGCTGGTTCGAGGCTGCCCCTTATCCCATGATGCCTAGCGCTAGCTACCCAGATCTTATTTGCCGGTTCAGCTGCGAGGTGTCGTTTTTCTGGCTCAGGCTCGTATAAAGTTTTTATAGAACTTTTTTTACTAGAAAGTCTCTTTCCTAGGGGTTATTAACTTTTAGTCTTATATTTGTTGTGTTAGCTAAGTGTGTAGCTTTCTTCCTTCCCTTCCCTTTAGAACTAGTTTAATTTAGAGTGTCCCCCCCCTTTATTCTTTTCCTGTCAGGTTAGCCATTTAAGTTGGAGGCTTTCCTATCAAAAAAAAAATAACTTCAGCTTTAGTCTGTAGTATACTGTTTTTCTGTTGACTGTATTCTGATTGGTTAGCTATTGTATTTTTGTTACAGGCTATCCAAAGAATCCAAGGTGTCTGGGTTCAAGAAGTGAGATTCATGCCGTCAGAAAATGTCTCTTGACAGATGGGCACACTTATTGCATCTATTGTTTAGGCACTGTGCACCTGCAGGACTCTTGTTCTCTCTGCCATGCATTTAGTCTAAGAGTTCTGCAGGAGCATAAGAATAAGCTTATTCTTAGGGGCCTTTTAAAGCCCCAGGATTCACCGGCCAAGACTCGGCCTGTGAAATCCCCTAAATCTACCAAATCATCTGCTCAAAGTTCAGAGCCGTCTTTGGTTCAGACTCTACCTGCTACCGGAACCGATAAGACTTATCTCCCTGTCGGCTCCATCGGAAACTTTGGAGCCTTCACGGAGCCACAAGAGGCTGAGGTCCCCTTCTCTGGAATCGATACATTAGGCTCCTCTGTTTCCCCTGCTTCAGAGCGAGCGCAGTCACAGATCTTCTCACTCCTCTCTATTCTCTAGGTTCTCTGATCACGACGTGGAGAGAGTGGTCAGGTTGCTAAAGTCGCAGGCACTTGCCAAGATGTTGTCCAGCCCTCCTCAACAGGCGTCTGCTCTTTCCACTTCTATCAATGTTCCTCCTCCAACTCCATTGAGCTCTGAGCCGGAGTTCATTGGGGTTAGAGTAGTGGAACCATCGGCTCCGATAACTATCTCTTTCGGTTCCGTCTGCTTGGATTCCCTCTGCTCAGATTCCCTCGATGGTGCTGTCCGAGGCGATCTGGGCGCCGGGGCTCCCTTGTCGGCTCAGAGGGGGCGAGTGGCATTGGACCCTTGTCCGACCCCGTTCTCCCTCTCGGAGCTTAGGCGTAGGTGAGCTCGACTCCTACATCGGCCTCTGTGCAGAGAGATTCCGATTTCCTCTGGACCGAAGCGTTCTCTGCTTTCTCTGCATCGTGGCTGGGACGCCTTCGATGTCATGGGTGTGCTGGCCACTGAGTCAGCTGCACTATCTGCCCCATCGGCTCTGTCCCCCATAGTGCCTGTGCCAACCTCTGCTCCTCCTCCAGACCCCAAGCATGGGGAACCGGTGCTCCAGGGCACCCCATTGGGAGTTTCCTTTTCTGACCCCATTGGGCGTTTCCTTTTCTGACCCCATTGGGCGTTTCCTTTTCTGACCCCATTGGGCGTTTCCTTTTCTGACCCCATTGGGCGTTTCCTTTTCTGACCCCATTGGGCGTTTCCTTTTCTGACCCCATTGGGCGTTTCCTTTTCTGACCCCATTGGGCGTTTCCTTTTCTGACCCCATTGGGCGTTTCCTTTTCTGACCCCATTGGGCGTTTCCTTTTCTGACCCCATTGGGCGTTTCCTCTTTTGAGGCCTCCCCTGATCATTCAGAGGAGCCCCTCATAAGAAGTGCAAGAGGAAGCACATGGACTCCCCTGAGTCTGTCACTTCTGATACAGACTTAGATGATTCGGAAGGGTCCCAGAGATCTCCCTCTGAAGAGGTTTCCTTTTCAGACATCCTCGAAATGCTTAAGCAGAGGGGGAACTGGAATCCCCTAGCCCCTACCGCGGATGTCTGTATTCCTGGATGCGTTCGGTTCCCAACCTTCCACCTTTCGATCCACTTATGTCCGTGGTGGCTCGAAAGGCTTGGTCAGCCCCGGATACAGTGGAACCAACTCCGAGGAGACCTGGCAAGTTCATCACAGCACCCCATAAGCAGTTCCTTACCAAAGGTGTTCCTGTTGATGCCATGGTGGTAGCAGCAGCCACCAAAAAAAAGTTAGCGGAAACCTCTTCATCTGTTCATCCTCCTAACAAGGAGTCTAGGACAGTGGACAGATAGAAGCGATTGTTTGCTTCAGCGACCTTTTTTATGCGATCACTGAACTACTTATGCCATTTTACCTGGCTTCAGAGGGATCTCCTTAAAGAGCTCGGAGATACCCTTCAAGATCCATCAGCTGAGGGGGCTCAAGCTGAAGTGGCTTCCCAGCTGGCGACACTTAATTCTGTAGTCAACTCCTCCATGAGGCTCATTTCCTATGCAGCCGATGGTGCGAGTAGAGCTGCAGGTATGGGCGTAGCCCTTAAACATGCATGGATGCGGCTGTGTAACTTTGCGGAACCCTTAAGTGTCATTCACCAACACCCCCTTTGGTTCTTTTCTTTTTGGACCAGAGGTGAAAGACCCTTTTGATTAGGTGTGAGCAAGAAGGCAAGACTCTCTCTCTGCCGTGGGAGTCTATTTTTCCACTCCTTCCAGACCATACCCCAAGGGTCAGAAGAGTGGTAAAATGTGGTTCCGAAAATACCAGGGAGCCTCGCCTGACATGTAGCAATTTTTTTTCCTCCCGGGGCAGAGGGTGAAATAACAGACGCCACCCTTTTGGCAGAGGGGGTCCGCAGAACCAGGGCGACAGAGAATCCTTCTCCGAGAAGCCCTTTCAGCATCCCTGAAGGGTTGCCTGGCTGCCTGCCTCTGGAGGCAGTCTGGGGAAGACTTTCACTGTACCCAAAAGCCTGGCAAAATGTAACACAAGACAAATGGGTACGGTCAGTTGTATCCGGAGGTTACAAAATTCCCTTCTCTCAACCCCCCTTATCAAGCAAAACCCTTCCAGATGTTCCACCCAATCTGAGGGACCAAGCAGTCATAGAAGTTTCAAAACTGCTAGAAAAGTCATCCAGGAAGTCCCGGCAGACCAACACGGATCTGGAACCTACTCTAAGTTCTTTTTGGTACCAAAAAAGAAAGGCGTCTAGAGACAAATTCTGGATCTCTGTTCAAAGAAAGTTTTGGATGGTCACGCTACAGTCCATTCTACCCATTCTGGGTCAGGACAATTGGATGTGCTCCATAGATCTTCAGGATGCGTACTACCACATCAAAATGGGCAGGCATTCCAGGAGATTCCTTTGCTTCCGGCTGGGAGCCAGTCATTACCAGTTCAGAGCTCTGCCCTTTGGTCTCACCACAGCCCCCAGGGTGTTCACCAAATGTATGGCAGTGGTCACTTCTCACCTGAGACGTTGAGGATTCCAGGTGTTTCCATATCTAGACTACTGGCTCCTCACTGCTACTACCAGGCATCAACTTCTGCAAGCCAGGGACTCAATTTGCTCCCAGCTAGGCATTATAATAAACTTCAAAAAATCTGCCTTGTTGCTGTGTCAATCTATCACCTATATAGGAGCAGACTTGGACACAAGGAACATGTCCGCAAGGCTACCGCCAGAAAGGGTGTCTACAAATCGCCAGCAAGTACAAATTCTAATGCAGAGCAAAAGGATCCAAATCAGATTTGTCCTTCAAACTCTGGGTTCCATGGCAGTGGCAATTATTCTAATCCCACTGGCCCTCTTTCACATGAGGATCCTTCAGTGGCTTCTGTTCACACAGTGGTCTTTTCAACAGCTGCCCATTTCTCACATGATCATTATTACAGAAGCATGCAAAAGGCACCTTTCCTGGCGGATGGTCTCCCCACTAGTGACTCGGGGCAGACCCTTCATTCAGCCCCCTCCGGTTACCACAGTGACCACAGATGCCTCCTTGATGGGGGGGGGGGGGGCATTATCAGGGCAGGACAGTCCAAGGCACTTGGCAGCCTCACAAGTACCATCTGCATATAAACGTCCTAGAAATGAGCAGTGTTCCTAGTGTTGCAAGCTCTTCAGGACTCTCTCCCTTCTGGGACCATTGCAATTCAAACGGACAACATGTCGGTGTGGTACATCAACAAGCAGGGTGGAACCAGGTCGAGAAGCACTCAGACTCTGGCAGTGGGCGATTTCCTCCCAACGTTTTCTGGTTGCGACGCACATCCCTAGGAGATCCAATGTCATAGCAGACAGGCTCAGCAGAGCTATTCTCATGCCTCACAAGTGGTCTCTGAATCAGGTAGTTGCAGATCTGATCTTCCGCAAATGACAGCCTTTCTGCAATCTTTTTGCCACCCTCTTGAACAGCAAAATGCAGCAACTACTTCTCCCGCTTCCAGGTCACACTCCCAGAAACGCTCTAGTCCACGATTGGCCTCGGGGACTTTTTTATGCCTTCCCTCCATTTCCCCGGTTACCAAAACTCGTACAGAAAGCAATGTCATTGGGTTTCAAAATTATCCTCATTGCCCCCTACTGGCCTCTACAGATATGGTTTCCGTTCCTGCACCATTTCCGTTCCTGCACCATTACCTTCTCTATCAGCCCTGGACTCTGGACCCAATTCCAGACCTACTGATTCGTCATTCAGGCGGGCTGCATCAATCCCTTCGAACACTCCAGCTCGCAGCTTGGTTGCTCCACTTCCAACCTTAGTCAGGCTTCCCAGCATTTCCCCGGCCGTGCGTGAGATTGTCTCCTCTCAAGTCCACAACTAGAAAAAACTTATGCTAGCAAATGGAAACGTTTTTCTTGCTGGGCAGAGGCTAGGAACGTAGATCCTTTTCAGCCCCAGTCGACGAAATTTTGGAGTTCCTAGCGCAACTTTTTCATTCTGGGTCCGCTCCTGCTACAATCAGGGTCCAGTTGGCGGCCATTTTTAACTTTCACATTGGGTTGCCTTAATTCAAACATTGTCTCATAAGCTCTGTAAAGCCTTTTTAAGAGAGACTACTGTCCTGAGACCTCCAGTGAGAGACCCCCCTCCTCCTTGGGACCTTTAATTTGGTACTAACCTCCTTAATTATGCCCCCCTTTGAACCTGCGGCGTCCTGCTCCATTAAGTTTCTATCTTGGAAAACACTCTCTTTCTGGTAGCTATTACTTCAGCCAGACTAGTCTCTAAACTTCAGGCACTGTGTTAGTCCTCCATACTTGGTTTTTCATAAGGACAGGGTTTGCTCCAAGGACTAATCAGTCATTCCTTCCGTAAGTCTGCTCAGAAAACAATTTGAACCAGTCTATAGACCTTCCTGTGTTTTTTCCCTAACCACTCCCAACAAGGCAGAATACAAATTACACCAATTGGACGTTCATAGACAATTGTGTTTTTACTTGCATAGGACTACGGATACAAGGAAGTCGGACCAACTATTCCTTTCCTACACTCTAGGCAAACAAGGTCTCCCAGTTTCCAAAGTGACCTTATCCAGGTGGTCTCGCATTATCACTTTCATTTATCAATTGAGAAACAGAGTTGCCTATCAAACCGAAAGGTCATTCTACTAGGGCTTTGGCCCCCTCTGTAGCCTTCCAATCTAGGCTGCCCATGGATTCTGTCTGTGCAGCTGCTACGTGGGCAAATCCTCATACCTTTATTTCTCATTACAAGCTAGATAGTGTCTCCAGGTGCAGAGCTGACTTTGGTTCCACTGTTCTTAAGTCTGTTCTAATGAGCTGCCCAGGATTGTAGCTGCTAGAGACGCTGTCCCAACCAGCAAGAACGAAGGCGAGGTAGACTACTTAACATTAAGAAGTTATGTACCTACCATAATGTTCCATGTTGGTTGTCTTCATCTCTCCTTCTTTCTTGCGTCCCACCCTCCGTCCCCCATCCTATTGGATCGAGAGGAGTTTTGGTTTCACTGGCTGAGTGTTCTCTGGTTTGTTTCCTCTGCTGACTTACAGGTGTGCCCAACCTGTTTGGCCAGGTTGATTCTCTGACTATGTCTGGGGTTAGCCATTTCAAACTACATCTGGGTAGCTAGCGCTAGGCATCATGGGATAAGGGGTAGCCTCGAGCCAGTAAACAGCTCTCGAGCTATAGAAGATGGCTGAGTCTGAGTAGAGGATCGGCTCCAATCCCAACCAGCAAGAAAGAAGGCGAGATGAAGACAACTAGCATGGAAAGTTATGGTAGGTACATAACTTATTACTCTCATTCCCTGCCTGCGACAGGGGTTTTGATGGTGGGCGAAATCTTGTCAGCAGAACAAGGACAGCCATTCACACTACCCCCAGCCAGGCAGGCACCAACAACAAATGCATCAGATTATGCCTGGGGGGCCCACATGGCAAGAAGATGCATTCAGGGCACATGGTCCTCAAACCAAATGCATCTACATATCAATCGAAGAGATGCTAGCTGTTCAAAATGCCCTGACAGCAGTCAAGGACCTACTTCATCCGGGACAACTACTGATAAAGACGGACAACACCACTGTCATGTGGTATGTAAACAAGCTGGGGGGGCACACATTCTTACCCCCTTTGCAGACTAGCCATGACTTTTGGGACACAGCATTGACTTACCAAGTACATCTGCACGCACAATTCCTGCCAGGAAAGGAAAATACTCCTGCAGATGAACTAAGCAGAAACTTCTTGGATCCCCACGAGTGGCAGCTGGATCCACAAGTCTCCAGCATGATAACAAGGAAATGGGGGTGCCCGGACATAGATCTATTTGCCTCCCCTCACAACTACAAACTAAAAAGATTCTGCACCAGGACTTATCACAGACAAGCATGGAAAATGGACGCCCTATCAGTATATGCCTTTCCTCCACTGCCTCTCCTCCCCAAGGTACTCCTAAATCAGACAGGAGACGCCAAAGATGCGATTGCCCCAGACTGGCCTCGCCAGTACTGGTATCCAATCCTAAGGAACTTCAATGCCCAGCTTGGACCTTACCTCAAATACCTCATCTACTGCCCCAGCAAAACAATCTGATCCTGCACAGCCAACTCAGGACCTTAAACCTGGCAGCATGGCAGATAATGTAGTCATACAAAACACACACCTCCAGTAAAGCTGTGATTGATGCCATTTTGGAAGCCAGAAGGCCTAGTACTAGAAAATCGTATGCTGGAAAATGGAAGAGATTCTGTGCTTGGAACCAGGCACAAGAAACTGATAAAGCTGTACCAAATATTCCTCAGATTTTGCAATACTTAACTGAGATGCTGGACAAAGTCCTATCTTTTTCATCAATTAAAATTCATGCCTCTGCCATTTTGGCTTACAGTACAGAGCCACCAATCTTTTCTCATCCCTTATTAAAGCAGTACCAAAAATTTAAGGCCTCCAAGGAGATTCCCAGTACCTGCATGGGGACCTCAACTATGTCTTGGAAAAACTCAACCTGCCTCCTTTTGAGCCAGCTGCTACTGCTGATATAAAGTTTATCTTGGAAAACTGCTCTGCTCCTAGCAATAACTTCTGCAAGACCAGTTTCAGAGCTACAGGCACTCATGGTGGTGGAAGCTTTCATCATTTTTTATCCAAACAGGGTTTCTCTGAGGACAAACCCAACATTTATGCCTAAGGTGGTGTCCAGTGTGCCTCTTAACCAAACTATAAATCTGCCAACTTTTTATCCAAATCCACAGAACAAGGGGGAGAGAATTCTGCATTCTTTGGACGTACACAGCTTAGATTCTACTTGGACAGAACCAAAGTTTTCAGGAAGACTAGCAATTACTAGTGGCATATGCTGCAGGATCACAAGGAAAGGCTATCTCAAAGCAGAATATTTCAAAAGTGGATAGGCCACTGCATTTGTTTGTGCTATTCACAGCATGGCAAGCCAGTGCCTAAGGGATTAGGCCACATTCAACCAGAGCTGCAGCCATTTCAGCAGCCTTCCTCAGGAGAGTACAAACCAAAGACATTTTAGAGGCTGCTACTTCGAGTTCAGTGCACACCTTTGCAAAGCACTATCATCTGCCACTCTACTCTAAATCCAGGGCAAGCTTTAGTTCTGCAGGGCCCCTTAGCCGTTCCTAATGCTGTTTAGCTGCAACCTCCCAACCATAGCTTTGGGACTCTACCCAAATGTAATGACTGCAACAGTGAAACACTAAGAACATAGTACAGTACACCCGCCATCCCCCTTTTTTCTGCTGAAACATATCTTTCCTTCTCTGACTTATGCAACCTATGTGGTGTATTTGCTTGTAGATGAAGGTAGTTTATATTGGTGCATGTATTTTTATATATTTATAAATTCTGCCTGCCCTTTAGGGGGCACCTGACATCTGGGGCAAGAAAAACTGAAGAAAATGGCATTGGCTGCTTATTTTATACCCCCTGACGACCTGACGTCAGGGAAGGGGTGACCGCAACAGACGCAGGACCCAAGACTTTGGAATTCAGGCTGACTGAGGCCAAACTGCCTGCAGGATTACCCAAATGTAATGACTGCAACAGTGAATACACTAACATCTACATTTATGTAAGTGTACACAACTGTACTTACCTGGTGCCCAGAAATGAGGGCTCTTGCCGCCCTGTCTTTGACCTGTCATTCTCAACACCTTCCTGGGGGTCCCAAAATTCAAAATGGCAGGCTTTGCCACTGCAGTTCTGCAGGGCCTCATAGCCGCTCCGAATGCTGTTTAGCTCCAGCCTCCCAACCATAGCTTTGGGATTCTACCCAAAAGTAATGACTGCAACAGTGAAACACTAAGAACATAGTACAGTTGTATACACTTAACATAAATGTAGATGTTAGTGTATTCACTGTTGCAATCCAGGTTACCCACCCGCCATCCCCTTTTTTTCTGCTGGGACTTATCTTTTCTTCTCTGATTTATGAAACCTACGTGGTGTATTTGCTTGTAGGTGAAGGTAAAGCTTATATTGGAGCATGTATTTTTATATATATTGTGTGTGTGTGTGTAATTTTGGCTACCCTTTTAGGGGGCACCTGACATCTGGGGCAAGAAAAACTGAAGAAAATGTCGTCTGCTGCTTTTATATACCCCCTGACAACCTGATGTCAGGGAATAGGTGACTGCAGCTGACGCAGGACCCAAGACTTTGGAATTCAGGCCGACTGAGAGCAACCTGCCAGCAGGATTACCCAAAAGTAATGACTGCAACAGGGAATACACTCGAACATGTACATTTATGGTAAGTGTACACAACTGTACTTTCCTAGTTTCTTGTGAAGGTAGGAGAAAAGGTCAACTTGTCAAATGGTTGTCTCATGCTATTACTTCATTCCCACCACAGAAAAACTATTCCAGCAGGGTCAAGGCTCACTTTACTAGGACCTTCGCTTCTGAGACTTCTGGAAAGGGTTGGATGCTAGAAGTTATTGTAGAAGCACCAACTTGGTCCTATGTGCACACGTTTACAAACCAGTGTAAACTTTACTCTTTCTCCAGGTTTATGACCTGCTTTGCTAGGACTTGTCTCCACTTTTTTAACCTCTTTAAATGTCACTTGTTACATAGATATATTTATATTATGTAAAAGTAAATAAGCTGTATTCATGAGTTAAAATTAAACCTTGTGCTTCCCATATATTGCTCTACGGTCTATAATCTAAACAGTACATACATTATTCATTTCCTGCCTTTTAAACATCTCTATTAAACCATCACTTATGACATAAGCAGTCATACATTTATGTAAATGAAAACAAACCACACTGACATCCTAGTTGCAAGCAGTTTACATCCCAGACCATAATGAATACTCCTAATTGCAAACATCTTAGTCCTGCCTTCTTATAAACCTCATTCCTTCCCTGTATATATTCCTACAGTTCTCATTTTTTTCCTATATAGTTTGTTCCTACCATTTTCTGACTGTCTCAATTCCAGTTGTTTTATCTCTTACTATATTCGCTACTTCTGATAGTTGGCGTAGATTTTGGTTTCCCTTTTCTAGTAATTGTTTTTTTGGCAGCCACCATAATCAGACAGCAAGGTCTCAGCATGTCTAGGCAATTCCGATTCTCTATCATCTCCCTCTTAACAGTCTGCCCACCCAGCATCTCTTGACATTGCATCCCACAGGGAATCCTTAAAGTTCCCATTACCTCTTTCCACTGGGCCTTCAGACAGTTTAAGCTAGGGTAATCTACCCATTTAGTTAAGGCTACTGCTGCAACCGTGATCAAATGCACATAGTACAGTTGTGCAAGTCGAACTTGACACAACAGTGATGTTCGAATGGTCATTGCAGTAGCTTATACCTTCATTCTCCCTTATTTATTGCATGTTTCTATGCCAGGGTGTGGACTTTTGTATTCCTAGCATTGTTCTCCCAAGGCTTTAGCATCCCTTTCCCTTAATATGAAAGCTCTGAAGGGCTTTGTGCTAAAACCTGACTTGTAGACAACTTGGCTAAAGCTGACTGTGTACAGGGAATGTGCCTTGGAAGCTAGCTGGTTGAATCCTTAATGGGATTCAACCCTTGCAGCTAAGGCTACTGTAGCAGTGATCGTTTGAAAGTCTACTGTTGTGATAAGTTGTTAGACAACTGTACTGACCCCCCAGGTATCTTGTGAAAGTCCATGATGTGGGATCTCTTTATGAACAGAAGTCCTCCACGTTGAGATCCACTAGTACAGCCAAGGCAGTGTGCAATAGTCTAGGTCAGTGCATAATGTCCCCTGTGGGAAGGAGGATGTGACTGTGATGAAGAGGTACAGTTACAGGGTTTGCCATGTCATAGGCTGACAGGGCTGTCCTCAACAGGTGCAGATAATGGGTTGCCTGTGAAGAGTGAAACTTCTATTGCAAATCCTGCCACTTCAAATTTCAAAACTCACACCTCTGATGTGGATGGCTGTGCCCTCAGCGGGTTCCTATTATGTTATCGAACTTCAAGTTTGAACCCTATATGGTCGAAACCAGTGTCAAACTTGCTAAAGTTCGAATTAGGGAAAAAAAAGATGCAACAGTAAACTGTTGCAAGCAGAGGGGCAAGTCCCCCTGCACCCCCCCCCACTCTTTAAATATACCAACTGAGACCACACCATAGCGCGGGAAGGGAATATTTCCCTTGACTCCACTGTAGTGCGATCTCTGAGTTGGTATATTTAAAGAGCGGGGGGTGCAGGGGGCTTGCCCTTCTGCAACAGTTTACTGTTGCATCTTTTATTTTTTTTTTTTGCCTTGTTCGAAGTTTTGAAATTTCTAACACAGCTTCGATATTGTCGTCTTCGAAGTTTCAAAACTTCGATCGCGTAATAGGAACCCGCCCTCAACACCCTGCTTCTTATCACGGATTGTTTTAGAAAGGAAAATTGTGTGATGCAGTATCTCATTTTTAACGTACATGCCTTTTCACTTTTTATGCCACAGTTTTCAAGGTATTTTCTGAAGATACTGCAGACATTGTAAATTGGCATCCAGTTTTTCATAAGTAGGTGTTCTGCATTTGACTCTGACCTAGTGCAGTCTGCTACTCACACCAAAACGAGGAGTAGTGATACTACCATCACAATTGTGACATACATCCTGTCATGATGGAAGTGTTCAGTACCTGCATGCATGAAGCCAGTCGTGATTGTCACTGTTGGGAGGGCATGTTTGGCAACATTCTTACCCTCTACCTGTGAAACTGTGGATCTCTGTATTTTTGCAACCGGTCTTTGTAGTTGGCTCTATGCAGTAAAGTGATGTTTGCAGGAGGTGGAACATCTGCTCATGTCTGAATTCATGGTGTGCAGTCCAGTTTGTTTGTAACTGGGAACATGTGATGTATGTAGTCCAATGTCGCCTACGTTCTTACCCTTGGGTTCGGAGCCGAACGTCTGCGCCGACTTTGCCAAAACCTTTCTAGCTCGATGTCTTTCTATTGGCTGAGCTAAGTTGATATCCCATGCTGCACTGTTGTATATCCCCAGATCTACGTTTGCCACTTGTGTAGCTTGGACTTGGTCTCACTCTTGGCTGTGGCTAAGTACCCTTTTTTTTGAGAGAATTATTGCAAACAAAAAGCTATTTTAATAGCTATTCGTTTGGGATTATTTTGTGAGAAAGTTGTGTGATTGTTTCTGTGGTATCCCACTAGTTGTTCCAACGGGCTAGGCCCATTTCAGTTAGAGGACCTAGTCTGTCCAATTGCTTCCCTGTGTTAAATTTTCCCGTCTAAAGCTGTTTAAGTTAGAGGTTTTAGTCCTAACCCTGCTCTTGTCATTGGTTCGTTCGTCAAGAGTTTTTGTTAGAGTTTTTTCCCGCCATAAGTGTGGTGTAAGTCTGTGACTGTTTGTTCCAGTTGGTACCGTACCTGTAAGTTTTTGTCTTGGTGTTTGGTGGTAGTTGGTTACTATGTCTAAAGATAAGGAGCACAAGCCCTCGGGCTTCAAGAAGTGCTCAGTGTGGCTATAAAATGTCCATTACCGATGGACATTCTGTATGTGTATATTGTCTGGGAGCAATCCATCTCCAGGAGTCATGCAGCTTCTGTCATGCATTTAGTCCAAGGGTCCTTCAGGAAAGAATAAGTTGATTTTGAAGGGACTTCTGAAACCCTCCTACGAAGAGGGTCTGGAAACTGCTTCCAGCTCTAAAGCTAAAACCACTAAATCAGAGAGGCCTCCGGCTCCTTCAGTCTCCTCTGAGCCACCAGAGAAAATGGCTAAATCAGCTTCAACATCCTCTGCTCCACAGTTCTCTGGGCTGCAGGAAGTGTCAGTGGTGATGGAACCAGCGTCTGCTCCAATAATTTTGGAACCTATTCGGAGCCGATCGCCTAGTATTAGGCAAGTATCACCTGAGAGGATGTCTGTGTCTCCCTCCCTGTCCTCCAAATCCTCCAGGACATTATTGGATATGGACGTCGATAGAGTGGTGCAGAGACTCCTTCAGTCACCTGTCTTGGCAAAATTGTTCTTGGCTCCTGAGCCCATCTTGCAATCTACGTCGATACTTCCGAGCGCATCCCAGCCTTTGGAGCCGGAGTGCTCGGCTCCGTGTGATGTCTCTAGGTCTGTTCCCATGGCCCCTCCTGGCTTATTGGTGCCTACGTCAGCTCCATCCATGGGATTCGGGATTCTTCAGTCTGACCCGAGGGAGAGGCTTCGGGACATCTCTCGGTTCCTAGTCTCCCTTTCGGTGCTTCGGCGTGGGGAAGTCCGACTCCTGTCGTGGCTTCGGAGGCTGGTCGCTCCTCTGACTCTGGGACCAGCCTTTAAGGCCATGCGGAGTGCGCTGGCCAGTTCGGCGACATCATGCGGGTCGGTCATCATGTCCCCTACCACTCTGGTGCGGGTCTCTGATCACCTATCTTTAGACAGCAGAGCCCCGAGGCCTCAGGGTACCCCCATGAGTGGTCCCCAAGTTTCTGAGGGCCCCTCAGAGTGCTTGCCTGAGGAGCCCCCTAGAAATAAAACGTGCAAGAAGAAGCACATAGACTCCCAGGTTGAGTCTCTCACCTCTGATACTGACCTCGAGGAATCTGAGGGGTCCCCCAAGTCATCTTCTGAGGATGTTTCTTTCTCTGACATCCTAGAGATCTTGAAACAGAGGTGACTGGCCATCCAAAGCCCCCTCTGAGGAGGAGTCTGTCTTCCTGAAGGCCTTCGGTGCTCAGCCCTCCGCCTCTTGGGTGTCTCCACCCTTTGAGCTCCTGGATTTGATTTGTCGAAGGGTGTGGGAGAACCCTGACTCTGTGGAACCAGTAACCAGGAGACCCAATAAATTTTTGTCTGCTCCCCTGGGTAAGGAGTTTCTGTCCAAGGGAGTCCATGTGAATGCCATGGTGGTGGCAGCAGCCACTCGGAAGGAAGTAGCCGAGAATTCTTCCACCGTCCATCGGCTAACAAGGAGTCTTGGACGATGGACCTGTACAGGAAGCGTACCCTCTCTTCAGCGACCTTTACCTTACGGTCACTGAATTCTCACTTTACATGGTTCCAGAGAGGTCTCTTCAAGGAGCTTGGAGATGCTCACGGGTAACGTTTGAGGCGGTGACCCAGACGGTTAACGCCCAGATGTCTACCCTCAATTCCATAGTTAACTCCTCCATGAGGCGGATTTCATATGCAGCCGAGGGAGCGAGTAGGGCAGCAAGTTCAGTAGTCACCCTTAGGAGACGGGCCTGGATGCGCCTTTGTCATTTCGCGGAGGCCTTCAAGTCTTCATTCACAGATGCCCCCTTTGATGGTTCCTCTTTGGTTCAGAGCCAAGGTGAGACACCCTCACCAGGTGCGAGCAGGAGAGAAAAACTGTCTGCTGTAGGAGTTTGTTTTTCCCTTCCCTCTAGGCCTTATCCTAAGGCCCAGAGGGGTGGAAAAATGTGGTTCAAGAAATCGGAGGTTTTTTCCCGGTGCACAAGTTGAGCCCCCCACCAGAGGCAGAGGGGGGAGTTATTCAGGGAGACTCTGCCCTAGAGGCAGAGGAGGCCCCCGCAACTTGGGAGACCGCGATTCTCCCTACCGTCGCTCCTGATGGGAGGGCCCGACTGTGCGTTTCCAGAACCAGTTGGGGCGTCAAATCTCATTATACCTGGAGGCCTGGCAAGACACCCAGGACCAATGGGTTTTACGAATAATTTCCGGAGGTTATGTCATTCCCTTTTCGTCAGAACCCCCTCCAGTCATAAAAATCCCGGATGTTCCACCCAGTCAAAGGGATTACGCAGCTTCAGAAGTTTCAAAGCTGCTAGAAAAAGGAGCCATCCAACATGTCCCCTCCGACCAGATCGGATTAGGGACTTACTCAATATTCTCTTTTGGTTTCGAAAAGAGCAGGGGACCTGAGACCCATATTAGATCTCAGCCGATTGAACAACCGTGTATAAAAGTCCAAGTTCCATATGGTCACATTGCAGTCTATTCTCCCATTGTTGGGAAAAGTATGGATGTGCTCCATCGACCTCAAGGATGCTTACTACCACATCAAAATGCACAGGGCATCCAGGAGTCCCCTACGCTTCCGTCTGGGAGCCAGTCATTTTCAGTTATGATCCCTGCCCTTTGGTCTCACCACAGCCCCCAGGGTGTTCACCAAATGCATGGCAGTGGTGACTGCTCACTTGAGATGTCAAGGATTCCAAGTGTTTCCATATCTGGACGACTGGCTCCTCACTGCCACCACCAGGCATCTACTAATTCAGACCAGGGACGCCACTCTAAATCTGTGTCAGCAGTTGGGCATAACATTGAGCTGGTAAAAATCTGCCTTGTTGCCCTCGCAGCATGTCACTTTTATAGTTGCAGAACTAGACACCGTCCTCATGCGGGCATTTCTACCACAGGGAAGAATCCGAGCTCTACAACAAGAAGTTCACGCACTGCTCCCTGAGAGAAGAGCGAAGGCAAGATGGGTTCTCCAACTCTTGGACTATGGCTGCAACGATTGTTAGTCCCTCTAGCAAGATTACATATGAGACTCCTTCAGTGGCTTCTCTTTGCCCAGTGGTTTCAAACGTCTTCCACTTTCTCACCCTATTCTACTTACGGACAAATGCAAACAGGATCTCAGTTGCTGGCTTCGCACTGACAATCTGGACACAGGAAAGCCCTTTGTTCCGGCATCCCCGATTGCCACAGTGACCATGGATGCCCCCCAGATGGGGTGGGTGGGGGCATTATCTAGGCAGGACAGTCCAAGGCACGTGGCAAGAGCACGAGATGCATTTTGCATATCAATGTCCTGGAGTTGAGAGCTGTGCTACTTGCGATGCAGGCACTTCAGAGCTTTCTTCCTCTCTGGACTATTGCAATCCACTCGGACAATGTCAGTGGTGTGGTATCTGAACAAGCAGGGAGGAACCAAGTCATAGCCCCTGTGCAGAGGGGCCATGTGAGTGTGGCAGTGGGCAGTGTCTTCCCAACGTTTTCTGGTGGCAACGCACATTCCGGGGAAGTCCAACGTGATCGCAGACTGGCTAAGCAGAGCTATTCTGATGCCTTATGAGTGGTCCCTGAACTGTCAAGTTGCGGAATGAATATTCCGCAGGTGGGATCAGCCTTGCTGCGATCTGTTTGCCAGCCCCCTCAATGCCAAATGCAGCAGCTACTTCACGTGGATCCCCCCCCCCCTCAGGGGGAGTCACCCAGGGACGATCAAGTACGATTGGCCCTCCGCTCTACTATATGCCTTCCCTCCGGGTCCCCTTGCTGTCAAAGGTTATTCAGAAAGTGCAATCCTTGGGAAGCCGAATGATTGCCACACACTGGCCTCGTCAGATTTGGTTCCCCTTTCTCTATCCCTATCTCGTGGACGCTCCTTGGATTCTGGACCCACAACCAGACTTATTGACGCACATGTCAGGGCAGCTCCATCCCTCTCTGCGGACCCTCTGGTTGACAGCCTGGCTACTCCACATCCGTCATTAGTTAGGCTTCATCATTTCTCGCCGGAGGTAGTTCGTATTTTATCTTCCTCTCATAAGCCCTCGACCAGGAAGATTTATTCCAGCAAATGGAAGAGATTTTCAATTTGGGATCAAACCCAAGGGATTGACCCTTAAACGGCTCCAATTTCATCTGTCTTGGAGTTCTTGTCTATGCTTTTTCACCAGGGCTCAGCGGCCGCCACCATTTAAGTCCAATTGGCGATTTCTACCTTTCATGTTGCTAATGAGCTTAGTCTGATGGCTCATAGACTATATGTAAGGCTTTCCTGAAGTGACTGTTACTTCTTCCTCCGGTATCGGAACCTGTCATGCCTTGGGATTTAAACTTTGTTCTACAGGCTCTTACTTCATCACCCTTTGAACCTGCAGCTACTTGTGATTTAAAATTCTTGACCTGGAAGACTGTCTCTTTAGTAGCCATCACCTCAGCCAGATGCGTTTCAGAGATTCAGGCTCTATCAGTAAAAGCCCTGTACTTGATTTTTCATAAGGACAGGGTTTCTCTTAGACCAAACCCCTCCTTTCTTGCCAAAGTGGCGTCAGTAACCTTAATCAATCCATTGAATTGCCAGTGTTTTTTCCCCAGTTGTCAAACAAGGCAGAATTCAAATTCCATCAATTGAATGTACACAGGCAATTAAGTTTTTATCTGCACACAACGAAAAACCTCAGAAAATCTGACTGTTTCCTTTTCGGAAAACAGAATGGGGTCTCCTGTTTCCAAGGTCACAATGTCCAGGTGGATCTCCAGCTGTATATCCTTTGTTTATTCCTCTGGGTAAAGATTTACCGTTTCCGGTGAAGGCTCACTCTACTTGGTCTGTATCTACATCTACAGCCTATCAGGCCAGATTGTCTACAGATTTGTGCTGCGGCTACTTGGGCATCTCCTCGCACCTTTGTTACTCATTGAAAGTTGGAATGTTAAGTTGTCAATCTCGCCTTCATTCTTGCTTGATGGGTTCGGAGCCGATCCTCGGCTCCGACTCGGCACTTGCTAAGCTCGAGAGTCACTTTTACCAGCTCGAGGCAGCCCCATATCCCATGATGCAAGGCGGTAAGTACCCAGATCTCGTTTGCCGCTTCGCTGATGTGGTCCTCCTTTTACCAGCTCCTGGTAAGTGAGTTGCTACTTTGCTATTTTAGCCCCTTTTAACAAAAAAGCCCTTAATTGTTAGTTTTATTTTAGTTTTAAACATTTTCTGACAGAAAATTCTCTGTCTCTTCTTATTTTTTTAGTCAGACTTTCACCCATCCCCCCCCCCCCCTGTTAGGGTGTGTGTGTGTGTTTTCTAGTTATACCTTTTGGTATATTTAATTTAATTTCTTTGACTGGTGTGTGTGTCTGTGTTTACACCATGTCTAAAGAAAGGGTCTCAGGCTTTAAGAAGTGTGACTCGTGCTGTCAGAAGATGTCTCTGACAGACGGTGACACTTCTTGCCTGTATTGCCTGGGGCCTCTTCACCTGCAGGACTCCTGTGCTATATGTCATTCTTTCAGCCAGAGAGTCCTGCAGGAAAGAAGAAATAAGTTGATATTGAGGGGCCTTCTTAAGCCGGAGGGCTCTCCGGCTAAGTCGGCTCCATCCAAGACTGCCAAGTCTTCCAAGGCCCAGGCTTCTGTGTCCAAGCCTGCGGCCTCGGCTCAGACTCGTTCTGAGTCGAGATCGGCTCCGGCTGGAGCCGATTCTGGCTTAACTAAGCCTTCGGCACCGATGGTTATCGGTGCCGATTCTGGTTCGACCGCCGTGTCGGCTCCGATCGGTTCCGACCACCATGTGGCTCAGGCATCGGTGTCGGCTCCGATCGGCTCCGACACCGTTACTTTTGCGGCTGTATCGGCTCCGGCTGGAGCCGATGCATCGAGGCTACCTGTCGGCTCCGATAAGTTGTCTGCTCCGACAGGTTCAATAGTTTCATCGGTTCCGATGGCTCCTTCGAGGAAGAGGTCTAGGTCTCCTTCCTTGGAGCCGATACTTCGGCTCGGCTTCACCTCTCCTCTCGAACGGAGCCATCGGAGCCGATCTTCAAGGTCATCCAGGCTTTCTGACCATGATTTAGAGAGAGTGGTCAGTAGATTACTTAAGTCACAGGCACTGGCCCAAATGTTACATAGTCCGTCTCAACAGACTGCTATTGGTCCACACCCCATTGCAGTTCCTCCTTCAACTCTACCCCAGAGCTTGGAGTTGGAGTCTTCGGGAATGGTTACTGCTACGGCTGAGGGACAGATGCCCCCTTCTGTTCCTTCAGCCTCTACTCTTATCTCCTCTTCGAGACCTTCCTTAGAGGGATTCGGTGGCCGGGCTTCCATGGTCTCCTCCGAGGGGGTGAGTGGCATCGGACCCTTGTCCGAACCCGCTCTTCCCCTTGGAGCCTCGGCCTTGGTGAGCTCGGCTCCGACATCTGCCTCGGGGACTTCCCTTTCGGTGGTCCCTGGAGTTCCTAGCTCTTCGGAACGGGTTCTCTCTGACCTTCCTGGGAGGGGAGCATTCGAGGTGATGAAGTGTGCGCTGGCCACTGGTATCAGCCAGCAGTCTGTTCCCTTAGCTCCTCCCTCTATAGTGCCTGTTGACATCTCTGCCACTTCTCTTGCTACAGGACCCAGAGATCCTCCGCCTCAGGTTTCCCCATTGGGAATTTCCCCCTCTTCCGAGGATTCTCCTGATGTTTCGGGAGATCCTCCTAGGAAGAGGACTTGTAAGAGGAAACATGTAGACTCCCCCGAGTCTATCACTTCAGATACTGACTTTGATGAGTCGGAGGGATCCCAAAGATCCCCCTCTGAGGATGTCTCCTTCTCAGACATCCTAGAACCCCTTAGACAGAGGGGAAACTGGCCCACCAATAATCCCTCTGAGGATGAGTCAGTATACCTAGAGGCGTTTGGATCTCGGCCCTCCACCTCCTGGGTGTCTCCGCCTTTCGACCCCCTTATGCAGGTTATTGCCCGAAAGGCGTGGGCTGCTCCTGACTCTGTAGAGCCAGTCCCTAGGAGGCCTTCAAAATTTATTACTGCCCCGTGTGATAAGCAATTCCTCACTAAGGGTGTCCCCGCTGATGCCATGGTGGTGGCTGCTGCCACCAAGAAGGAACTTGCAGATCCTTCCGTGCCGTCCATCCTCCTAATAAGGACTCTAGGACCATGGATAGGTGCAGTGGCGGATGTTTTCCTCAGCGACCTTTGCTATCGTTAAGCTGAATTACCTATGTCACTTCACCAGACTCCAAAGGGATATCCTTAAGGAGCTAGGTGATGTTGTACAGGATCCTACAGCTGCAGGAGCTCAGGAAAAATTGCTTCGCAGCTAGGAACCCTTAATTCCATTGCAAACTCCTCCATGCGGCTAATATCATATGCTGCTGATGGAGCAGTAGGGCCACAGGTACAGGTGTGGCTCTTAGGCGCCAAGCCTGGATGCGGCTATGTGACTTTGCAGATCCCTTTAAGGCGTCCTTCACAAATTCTCCCTTTGATGGGTCAGCTTTGTTTGGCCCTCAAGTGAAGGAAACTTTGACCAGGTGTGAGCAGGACGGCAAGACTCTTTCTGCCGTAGGAGTCCGTTTTCCACCCCTTCTAGACCTTACCCCAAAGGACAGAAAGGTGGCAAAATGTGGTTCCATAAATCCCAAGGAGTCACGCCGGATTCACGTGGTCAGTTTACCCCTAGAGGCAGAGGGGTAACAACAACAGACGCCGCTCTAGAGGCAGAGGGGTCCAAAACCAGGGAAACAGAGAGCCTCTCTCTGACAAGCCCTTTCAGCATCCCTGAGATGTTGCCCGGCTGTCCCTCCTTGGAGGCAGTCGGGGAAGATTATCACTGTACCCAGAAGCCTGGCACTCCCTCACTCAAGACAGATGGGTACAGTCGATCATATCCAAGGGTTACATAATTCCTTTCGAGGAAAGTCCTTTCTACCCCTCAAATTCCCTTCCAGATGTACCACCCGGTCTAAGGGAAATTGCAGAGTTAGAAGTCTCAAAACTACTGCAAAAAAGAGCCATTCAGCCAGTTACAACAGACCATTCAGAGCCTGGAATCTACTCAAGGTTCTTTTTGGTCCCCAAAAAGACGGGAGACTGGAGACCAATATTGGATCTCAGCAGACTCAAGTCTGTGAGGAAGACAAGATTCCAAATGGTCACTCTTCAGTCAATTCTGCCCTTCTTACAGAAGGACAACTGGATGTGCTCAGTAGATCTTCAGGATGCGTACTATCACATCAAAATTCACAGACGCTCCAGGAGATTTCTCCTCTTTCGGCTGGGGTCCAGTCATTTCCAGTTCAGAGCCCTGCCCTTTGGTCTCACTACAGCCCCCAGAGTGTTCACCAAATGCATGGCAGTGGTCACGGCTCACCTGAGACGTCAAGTATTCCAGGTGTTTCCGTATCTCGACGACTGGCTCCTTTCAGCCACCACCAGGCATCAGCTTATTCAAGCCAGGGATTACACAATAAAGCTTTGTACTCTTTTGGGCATCTCGATAAACTTCGAAAAGTCATCCTTATCGCCCTGCCAGTCTATTACTTTCATAGGCGCAAACTTAAACACTGTTCGGATGTCAGCTACCCTTACAGATCAAAGAGTTTCAGACATTCAAAGTCATGTCAGGATCATTCTAGCCAACAAGAAAGTACAGGCCAGAATGGTTCTAAAGGTATTAGGCCTCATGGCTGCGGCCATTACTCTTCTTCCCCTGGCTCGCTTCTACATGCGCCTTCAGTGGATGCTGTTCACACAGTGGTCGTACCAACAACTTCCAATGCTTCACCAAATTCTGGTGACACAGACTTGCAAAGATCATCTTGCTTGGTGGATCACATCTCCCCAGGTTCACCAAGGCAGACACTTTGTACCCCCATCCCCGGTAGCCACTGTCACCACGGATGCCTCCCTGATGGGGTGGGGGGGTCATTATCAGGGCAGGATGGTTCATGGGACGTGGCAGCCGTTCGAGTACCACCTGCACATAAATGTCCTGGAGATGAGAGCAGTGCTTTTAACGTTGCAAGCCCTCAACGATTTTCTTCCCGTAGGGACAATTGCAGTCCACACAGACAACATGTCTGTAGTTTGGTATATCAACAAACAGGGCGGAACCAAGTCCTACCCCTTGTGTCGAGAAGCGCTCAGACTATGGCAATGGGCAATCTCCTCTCATCGGTTTCTGGTAGCAACGCATATCCCTGGGAAAACCAACATTGTAGCGGACAGATTGAGCAGAGCTATTCTCATGCCTCACGAGTGGTCTCTCAAGCAATCTATAGCGGAAGAGATTTTTCTGGAATGGGGTCGTCCATGTTGCGATCTTTTTGCTACTCCCCAAAACAGCAAATGCCCAGACTTCTTCTCTCTCTCCCCTCTTCCAGGCCATCCCCCCAGAGACGCTCTGACCCAGGATTGGCCCCAGGGACGACTTTATGCCTTCCCTCCATTTCCTCTGATCCCTCAAGTTTTCCAGAAAGCAACCGTTTTGAGAGCCAAATTGATTCTCATTGCTCCTTACTGGCCTCGACAAGTTTGGTTCCCGTTCCTCCATCGTCACCTTTTGGTGCAGCCGTGGCATCTGGACCCAGTGCCAGATCTTCTGATTCACCAATCCGGTCAGCTGCACCGGTCTATCCCTTCTCTCAACCTCACAGCATGGTTGCTCCACTTCCTTCCTTAGCCAGGCTTCCTTTGATCTCTAACCCTGTTAGAGACATCATAGTAGCTTCTTTAAAATCCTCTACCAGGAGGATTTATGCAAGCAAATGGAAGCGTTTCTCTTATTGGGCTAAGGCCAAGAATATTGATCCTTTCACTGCCCCTGTTCAGGCAGTCCTGGACTTCTTAGCAGAGATTTTTCATGCAGGCTCCTCTTCTTCCACAGTCAGAGTTCAATTGGCTGCTATCTCGAACTTTCATGTCGGGATTGCAGATCACAATATTATGTCCCATAGGCTCTGTAGGGCCTTCTTGAAAGGAATTTTCCTGCTAAAGCCTCCAATCAGGAATCCTCCTCCTCAGTGGGATCTAAATTTAGTGCTGACATCCTTGATTCTTCCCCTTCGAGCCAGCTGTTTCTTGTTCCCTGAAATTTCTTTCTTGGAAAACTTTATTCCTAGTGGCTATTACATCGGCCAGGAGGGTGTCTGAACTTCATGCACTATCGGTTCGACCCCCCTATTTGGTTTTCACAAAGACAGAGTATCATTGAGAACTAATCTGAGCTTTTTACGTAAGGGCGCCTCAAATACCAATTTGAATCAATCGATTGATCTCCGTGTAGTTTTCCCAAACTATTCATACAGAGCGAACAAAACTACATTATCTTGATGTCCACCGTCAACTCGGATATTATTTGGACAGAACAAAAAATTTAGGAAATCTGATCAACTTTTGTTTCCTATGCGCATAATAAGGAGGGCCTTGCTGTTTCTAAAGTGACCTTGTCTAGATGGCTTTCGTCGGTCCTCTCTGAAATTTATCTGCTCAGGGGAAAACAGCTGTGCTCAAAACCTAAAGCACATTCAACTAGGAGCTTAGCTACTTCTACAGCCTTTCAAGCTAGACTTCCTTTAGACACTATTTGTGCAGCGGCCACTTGGGCCACTCCTCATACTTTTGTTTCCCATTACAAATTGGACTTGGCCTCCAGGGACAGAGCCAGTTTTGGCTCTACAGTCCTCAAGAGTCTGTTCCATTGAGCCACCCAGGATAGAGGTGCTAGGGACGCGGTCCCATCAAGCAAGAATGAAGGCGAGATTGACAACTTAACATTAAGAAGTTATGTACCTACCATAACGTTCCATGTTAGTTGTCTTCTCTCGCCTTCTTTCTTGCGACCCTCCCTCCTTCCCCCAGGCCTGGACAGACCTTTCTACAAGAGATTGTTATGCTGAAGACCATGCAGAACTGGTCCCTCCTGTAGGTTTTCTTTCTTCCTTTGGGAAGTATTTATGCTTGGTGCTATTGCCCTTTGTCATCAAACGAGATCTGGGTACTTACCGCCTTGCATCATGGGATATGGGGCTGCCTCGAGCTGGTAAAAGTGACTCTCGAGCTTAGCAAGTGCCGAGTCGGAGCCGAGGATCGGCTCCGAACCCATCAAGCAAGAAAGAAGGCGAGAGAAAGACAACTAACATGGAACGTTATGGTAGGTACATAACTTCTTATTTGGTATCTAGGGGCAGGTCTTCCTTTGGTTCCACAGTGCTCAGGAGTATTTTCCACTGAGCCTCCCAGGATTTAGGTGCTGGGGACGCTGTCCCACAGGTAAGAATGTAGGCGAGATTGGACTACATAACATCAAGAAGTTATGTACTCAATATAACGTTAGATGTATGTAGTCCATCTCTCCTCACATTCTTACTTACCCCTCCTTAACCCTTCCTGGAGGATATGGAGGTTAGGTCTGGTTTCAAAGCTCCCTTCACTCTTGGTTTGTTCTTTTCCTTGAGTGTTATGCATGGAGAATGAGTGCTGGTGTTTGCAGCAAACTAGATCTGGAGATTTAGAACAGTGCAGCATGGGATACCATCTTAGCCCAGCCAATAGAAAGACTTCGAGCTAGAAAAGTTTTGGCAGAGTCGGAGCCGATGTTCGGCTCCGAACCCACGGGTAAGAATATGAGGCGAGATGGACTACATACATCGAGCGTTATGGTGAGTACATGACTTTTTGTTTTGGGGGTTAATGGATTTAAATTCCCTACGGGGATACCCTTTCAGAAATATTGGGGGATCATAGGTGTAACTAAGGAAATTATATTTTTTTTCAGCTATGATACAGGATCTGAGTTGCCTAGGCGTTCTGATGGCTGTCAAAGAAGCAATTACTTGAAAATGGAAGTTATTCAGTAACGAAATGGGATCTTTAGAAAAGGGTAGGAACACGTTAAATTTTAAATAAAAAAAATTGTGGCAATGTTTTCCTGTGTCTTGTGATTTCAATAAAGGCATTTAACAAAATGTGTGTGGCAAAAGTAACTTGAATGGCCAAATAGAAATGTGTCCGGTTAGTTATTACATGAACTGTTTCAAGTAGCAGTGGTGCTTAACCCCCACCTTAATTCTAGACTACATGGATATTGAGTACTGTAAAACTGAGTGACTTTATCAGATGAGAACTATTGGCTATAGCTGTTTTTATTGTGGTATTGGTTCAGCAAGCTTCCTGACGCTCCAAAAACCACATTTGTAAAGGCCCAGTAAATAATGGGCAGGTTGTTGAAATGTTGGCCTGTTGTGTAATGTAATGTAATTCAGGTAGTTTCAGACTCCTGCAGCAAGTCATCACATGCACATTCAGATGGTCTGTGGTTAAAGTACAGTTTTGTACCTACCATAAATGTAGATGTTCGAAGATCCACATTGCTGCAGTCCTTACATATGGGTAGTCCGCTGTCCTCGGTCGGCCCGAATACCAAAGTATTAGGCTGACGTCGGTCAAGGCGCTTAAAATTGACATCAGGACGTCAGGGTACAAAAGCGCATGACCGACGTCATTTCCTCAGTCTTTTCTTGCCCCAGATGTCAGAAGGCCCTAAAAAGAAAGGCCAAAGCCAAAAAACAGCCAAGAACAACCAACCATCCCTGCACTAACCATATTTACAATATTTACAACCCAGACCACACAACCACCTCTAACTACAGAGGGGAAGGAGGGAGGGTAAATTGGACTGCAGCAATGTGGATCTTCGAACATCTACATTTATGGTAGGTACAAAACTGTACTATGTTCTTCATCTCACATTGCTGCAGTCCTTACATATGGGTAGAATCCCAAAGCAGAGGTAAGGGAGGATGGCAAAACTATAAAGCATTAGGAGCTGCCAAAATGCCCTGTAAAATTGCAGTGGCAAAACCAGCCCTAGATTTAGAGTAAAGTGGAAGGTGGTAATGCTTAGAGAAAGTATGCACTGAACTCCAAGTAGCTGCCTCCAAAATATCTTTAGTAGCCACCCCCCTTAAAAAAGCTGTAGAAGTGGCAGTAGCCCTAGTGGAATGAGGCCTAATCCCAGCTGGAATCTCCTTACCATGATGGGAATAACGGAAAGCAATACAAAAACCAATCCACTTAGAAATAGTTTGTTTTGAAACAGGTTTGCCCTGAGAACCCAAAGCAAATGAAACAAACAACTGCTGAGACTGCCTGAACCCTTTAGTTCTGCTCAAGTTATATCGCAACTGTCTGTGTATATCCAAAGTGTGCAAAATCTTCTCCCCTTTATTTTGGGGGTTTGCATAAAAAGTAGGTAAATGAATAGTTTGGTTTAAAGCCACACTAGAAACCACTTTAGGCATAAAGGAAGGTTTAGTACGCAAAGACACCCTATCCTTGTGGAAAATTAAGAAAGGCTCAACCGCCATAAGGGCCTGTAATTCAGAAACCCTTCTCGCAGAGGTAATGGCCAACAAAAAAGCAGTCTTCCATGATAAATATTTCAACTCGGCAGTAGCTGCAGGCTCAAAAGGTTGTAGAGTGAGTTTCTCCAACACAAAATTGAGATCCCAAGCAGGAGTAGGAGCTCTACGTGGGGGTCTTATATTCTTTGCCCCTCTAAGGAATTGCTTAAACAAAGTATGAGAAAATAATGGTGAGTCACAGTCATAGTGAGCAGAAGTTGCTGCAGCATGAACCTTTATAGAGGAAGGACAAACCTTTGTCCAATAACTCAGTAAGGTATTGAAGAGCAACACTCAAATTAGGTTTAGAAACATCAAAGTCCTTTGCTGTACTCCAAATTAAAAATCTCCTCCATTTATCTGCGTAAACTTTCCTTGTACTAGGCCTTCTGGCCTCCAAAATAACATTCAAAACTTGTTGTGGAAGCTGAGACCCTCCAGGGTTTAAAACAGAATATGCCATGCTGTCAGATGTAGAGACTGAAGTTTGACATTGAGTAAATGACTGTTCTCCTGAGACAGCAGGTGTGGAATCGAAGGCAAAGGCCATGGAGGCTCCCGTACCAGACTTCTCAGTAATGGGTACCAGTGCTGTCGAGGCCAATCCGGAGCTATTAAAATCATGGTTGGCTTGTCCTGTCTGACCTTCAGGAGTATCTTTGGGGAGGAGAGGCAGTGGTGGAAAGGCATACACGTGAAGATTGCTCCAATTGAATGAGAGAGCATCCACTTTCCAAGCTGTGGGATGAAACCTTTTTGTGCAAAACTTTGGCAACTGGTAATTTAGTGGAGAAGCGAACAGATCTATGTCT
Source organism: Protopterus annectens (assembly GCF_019279795.1). Taxonomy (NCBI): domain Eukaryota; kingdom Metazoa; phylum Chordata; order Ceratodontiformes; family Protopteridae; genus Protopterus; species Protopterus annectens. Next base: position 932,363,180 of record NC_056737.1, read on the forward strand.
GGAGTTCCCCATAACACTGCCAATTTCTGAAATACATGAGGATCCAATTTCCACTCGTGGGGATCCATTATTTGTCTGCTCAACACATCTGCTAAGGAGTTCTGTGCCCCTGGCAGAAACCTTGCCTGAAGATTTAGCTGCAAACTGAGAGCAGTCTCCCACAAAATCATTGCTTGTCTGCATAGAGGGTAAGAATGTGTCCCCCCTTGCTTGTTGATGTACCAAATGACAGTTGTGTTGTCTGTTTGAATCAACACCTGCCCTGGAAGAAGTAAATCCTTGAAAGCTATCAATGCAAATTGGACTGCTAACATCTCCTTCAAGTTGATATGTAAATGTTGAAGTCTGGCAGGCCACGTGTCTTGTACCCATTTTCCATTTAGATGAGCTCCCCAAGCTTTGTCTGAGGCATCTGTCATTAGAATCTGACTCGCCTCTGGTCGGGTCACAGAGAGTCCCTTGTTTAGGTGACATTCCTGAGCCCACCACAAAAATTCCTTTTGAATGCAAGGTATTATCTGAATGACAGTGTCCATATAGGTTCATAGGTTCATACTAGGCTATCTGCCCGAGGGCATTTACAAGCCTAGCCCATCGTTTTGTGGCTTACGCCACCCCTTTAGTATGGGGAACTATACCCATTATTTTGCTGTGCCTCTGTCGAGCAGTGACACTGAGGTAATCCCTGGGGTATATCTGCGATCTCCCATCCATTGGTCAAGATTTCTCTTGAACAAGGCCAGCGAGGTGCTCTGCCTCACATGTACCGGGATTTTGTTCCACAGCATAGGGAGTCTTTGGGTGATCAATCTATCCCTCCAGCACGTCCTATTAATAGCCGTGTCGAGGTTTAAGTCTCCCGCCCTTGTGGCTCTGATGGATCTAGATTTTTTGAGGTGAAGCATATTCATCAAATCTGGGTTTGACATGGCCTTGTATGTTAGGCAAAGGTCACCTCTGAGCAAGCGGTAAGCGACTGAATAGAGCTGGAGTTCTTTCAGTCGGGCAGCATAGGACAGATGTTTGAGACCCTTTATCCTTTTGGTGAGGAACTTTTGTGGCCTCCAGCTGCTGCAAGTGTCGGGTCAGATACATTCCGAATGGGGCATTGTACTCCATCATTGGTCTGATGAGTGATGAGTAAAGGGAGACTATGACCTCCCTTGATCTAGATGAGAATCCCTTCATGATAAGGTGGGCAATGTAGAAGGTCTTCCTAACTACTTTAGCTACATGGGTGTCGAATGACAGACTACTATCAACCTGGGTCCCCAGGTCCCTGATAACTTCTTCTGTGCTCAGTGGATTGCCACCTATTTGGTAGCTAGGGGTAACCTTGTTTTTCCCGAAGGGTATGACTATGCATTTTTTGGCATTTAACTTTAGGCCGTGGCTCTGGCACCAGTTATCCGTTTCTGTGAGACCCTTCTGAAGGATATCTGTGTCAGATGTGTTTTCTACTATGGCGCCCAGTTTGCAGTCATCTGCAAACTTTGTCAGCCATAACCCTCCTGTGTTTGCTTGTACTTCGGAAAAGTAGATGCCAAACAAGAGTGGGCCCAGGACTGAGCCCTGTGGGACACCACTTGTGACAGGCTTTGAGTCTGACATGGCGCCAGCAACTCTGACCCTGTGGGTTCTGTCACTCAGCCAGTTTGCAACCCATCTTGTGATGTATGGGTTAACATTTAAGCTGAGTTTTTCAATGATACCCGAGTGGGGTATTGTATCGAAGGCCTTAGCCAGATCGAGGTAGGCTGTATGGACTGCCTTTCCCTCATCAGTGGCTTTGGTGACTGTTTCGAAAAAGTCAACCAAGTTTAAAAGGCATGATCTGCCTTTGACAAAGCCAAACTGGGTTGGATCCAAAGTCTGCAATTTCCCTATGTCTTTATTTATGAGGTCCATTATGATCCTCTCCATGGCTTTGCAGATAAGGCTTGTCAAGCTAATGGGCCGGTAATTTCCAGGGTCGGTGGAGGCACCGCCTTTGTGAAGTGGGACCACAGTTGCAGTGCGCCACTCCCTGGGTGCGTATCGAGAGGTAAGACTTTGATTAAACAGTTGTCCTAGCTGTGGGTTTAATTCCTCATTGAGTTCGTGGAGCACACAGCCGGGGACGCCATCAGGTCCCATGGATGCTGTGTTTTTTGCTTTGGAGAGAGCAGTTCTCACTTGGGCGCTGGAGATGTTTGGGGGCTGCAATCGTTTGGTATAGATATCTCTCCTTTTGGGGAGTTTGCACTGAACCTGTCAGCCAGTATGTTGGCAATGTCTGTAGGATCAGTAATCTTCACATCATTTTGAACTAGTTCTGAGCATATCTGGGAGTTTCCTCCTAGGTTTCTAACATAGCTAAAGAAGGCCTTATGATTGTCTTTTGAGTCTTTAGCTATTTTTCTCTCGAAATTTGCTTTGGATGATTTTATGAGAGCTCTTAGTTTTTACTTATAGTGATCAAGGGTGTCTTACCTTTTAAGGATTTTGCTCTATCTTGTAGTAGCTTCCTCCTTTTGTTGTAGAGTTTGTTTATGGCTGGGGTCCACCAGACTGGACGCTTGCCTTTGGTACAAAGAGTCTTTGTTTTGCTTGGGATTGCCTTATCCATGCAGTCCTGCAGGTGCTGGTAGAAGGCATTTGTAAGTGATTCAGCGGCTTGAGTACTGTTTTCCGCCGGCTCGGGGGCCTTAAAGGAGACCACATTAGTCTTTAGAAGTGTGAAGTCGGCTTTTGAAAAGTTCTTTACTGTGGTCTTTTTTATTTCAGGTGGGAGTGGGATGAGGACCTCCAGCGAGATTAGTTTGTGATCTGATCTCACCAGTGAGGGCTATACTTCCTGTGTTGAACATTGTGCTCCCATGTTCGTGATGATGAGATCAAGTATGTTATCTCCTCTTGTGGGGATGGTGACTAGTTGTTCCATGGCATTTGAGTTTATGAATTCCAGGAACTTTTGGGCTAGGGTGTTTGGGCTTGAGTAGTGTTCCCAGTCTATATTAGGGTAATTGAAGTCACCTAGTATGATGGTGTTTGGTGATACATTTATCCCATCTAGTGTTTTCAGGAAGGCCATGTGAGGTTCCTGAGTTTGTGAGGGTGGCCTGTAACATGCTACAATTTGCAGAGCAGTCTTGCCTACGGTTAATTGCACCTGGATGGTCTCCGATGCATCATGCGTTGTCACCAGTCTTGAGGTGTGGGTGTCCTTGATGAATATGGATACCCCCCCCTCCTTTCTTGGTATTGTCCGGATTTTGGGGCCGGAACGCATGATATGAGGTAAAACCTGATAGCGCTGGGGTGCTCTCAGGAGCCTTGAACCAGGTTTCTGTCACAGCACAGATATCTATGTTCTCCATACTGAGAAGGGCCTCGAGTGCGTGCATTTTGAGATTTAGACTTCTGGCATTGAGCAGCATTACCCTTAGTTTTTTTCCTTTTTTGTGTTCTAGGGTGGTAGGTTTAGAATTTGAGCCTTGCCTAAAAAGGCACTATGGGGTGGCAAGAGCCTTTGCCAATATCTGGAATCCCAGGGGTGACAGGTGCAAGCCGTCCCTTGAGCAGCGTGGCTTGTCCAGCATGTCATCCCAGGCAGACAGATACTGGATCCCCTTTGAATGACACCAGTGTTTAAGCCAATTGTTAAAGCTGATCATCTTATCTCTGTATTGTGGCATCATTCTTGGTGAAGGTAGGATACTGCTCAAGGTCAGGGTCATACCTGCCTGGGCTACATAATCAGAGCGCTCCTCAATGTCTCTTTTCATGTAGTCCAAGGAGGTACGTCTCAGGTCGTTTACACCAGCGTCGACAATGACTGAGTCATATTTGTACCTGCTGTTGAGAGACCTGAGTGCTTGCATTATGTGGCGGATTCTAGCGCCCGACAGACAGCTTACTGTGACCTTCTCCTTACTCAGTCTGGTGAGCGGGACGTCAGTGTGTCTGACTAAGGAGTCACCAATGACTAGTGTCTGGCATTGTGTTTGGCCTTAAGGGCTGTGACTGTTTGACACTCTGACTGTGAGGTCTATGTGTTGCAGGTGTTGTGTTCTGAGGTGGTGGTTGTTTGGGTGTCTGCTTTGGTGGCCTCTGCTGTTTTGGTAGATTTTTGATCAGAGCCTCCGAGTATGTCTGTGTGTATGTGTATGATTTGAGGTTGTAATGGTACTATGTGAGACTGGGTCTATAGTGTGTGTGGTAACCTTCTCCTCCTGACTGGTCTTGCCAGTCCTATGTTGAGAGAGCTCAGCCTCCAGTTTGGCCGTATAGTTGCATCTCTTGCATGTATTTGTGTTTTGTGGGAGGAGGAGAGGGTTGTCTGTGTACATGAGGCAATTGTAACATTGCCTCAATATTCCCAGGTTCACCAGCTGAGCAGGAGAGGACACTAGCAACTGATCCCTCGACATGCTAGAAGGATAGACAAAAACTTTAAAAAGATTCGGGGATGTGGATGACCGAGAAATGGGGGGTTGCCTTTTTGGGGTACTATCTATGACAAGAGTGCCGTATCAAGGTAATAAGTACTGTAGGAGCAAGTGCTAGGTTTAACAGATAGGGAATAGTCTACTTGGAGTTAAGTAGAGATGATCTTTTTAGTTATAGGATGCGCTGATTTGATCAGTAGTATAGTTCGAGGAAGGTAGTTTTAAGGGAAAATTTGAAGAGTGGACTTTAGGTAGCCCGAATAGTTTAAACCTGCTTAACCGGCGCTGCCCTAGTGTGCAACAGTGGCAGCTCCGCGCCAAAGCGTGCTTTATAGCAGGGGGCTGGAAAAGACAGGAAATGACCCAAAATGGCCAATAAACTACAAGTTACTGCTTTAAACCACTCCTCTGAGGACAAACAGGCAGCTCAGTACTCCCTACTCCCACTAGTGAGTAAAGAAACTACCCCTTGACCAAACAAGGAAAATGGAGAAAACAGGAACCAAGACAAAGCCCAGGGATCAGCAAAATCTGATCACTGGAACAAACTATTAGAAAAGTATGGAAAACGAGTATTTTTTTTGTTTTTTTTCAAGTTTTTTTTTCAGAAAGGCAGAAAATACAATAAATGCTGTGTTTTTCGACTAAATGCTATCAAAAGCTAGTACACTTGAGTGTATTAGCCTGTTTAACTTTTAAGCAAAACTTAAACAAGCAAGTGCAATAAACAATTCAAGCTATTAAAAACAGTAAAAATAGGTAATAGCAGAATAAAACAGGCAGAAATAGCAATCGAAAGGCTTAAAAATCTTGGCAGTGTTGTGTCCATACATTTTTGAGATACCATTGTAGCTTCCTCATATGCAGTTTGGCATTGGGAAGTACCAGAATACAAGATGCCATGAACCCCAAGGCTTGAAGGACTGTCCTTGCAGTCAGCCTGGACTGACGAGACAATTGATGGAAATAAAGAGAAAGATTCTTTTGTTTGTCCGGGGTCAAAAAGGCCATCTGGGATGCTGTATATTCAGTCTCACACCCAGAAAGCACATGTCCTGAGAGGGTACTAGACTGGACTTTATTTCGTTCACAGAATACCCTAGGCATCTTAACACTGCCATCACATACTGTAAATGATGAAGAAGTTCGTCCTTTCCTTGAGCCAGAATCAAGCAATCGTCCAAATAAGGATAGATTTGTATTCCTCTTAGCCTGAAGAAAGCTACCACTGGAGCCAGAACCTTTGTGAACACTCTGGGCGCAGTAGATAAGCCAAAGGGCAATGCAGAGAATTGATAATGAAAAGTCCCAGCCCGAAAACGCAGATACTTCCTGCAACTGGGCCTGATAGGAATATGAAGGTAAGCCTCCTTGAGATCCAGAGTCACCATCCAGTGATCTTTGCCCAGCAGAGGTAAAAGCTGTTGTAACGTCAACATTTTGAACTTGGGAATGTCCAGATATGTGTTGAGGATAGATAAATCCAAAATTGGTCTCCACGTGTTCCCTTTCTTTGGTACTAGAAACAGGCGAGAATAAAATCCTAGGCCCACTTCTGGCAGAGGGACCGGTTGTATAGCTCCTATCTGAAGTAGTAGAGAAATCTGTTTGTGAGCCTCTAGTCTTTGCTGAGGAGGAATGTCTGGCATGCCTTTGAAAGGAGGCAAGGTATGGAAATAAAACTTGTAACCTTGGTGTATGATATCCAATACCCATTTGTCCTGGGTAATAAAAATCCAATTTTCCTTGAGTGCCAACCGTCCTCCCAAAGGTGCTGCCAGGCAAGAAGGATCTGGCAGCTGAAAAAGTAGGTCATTGGGCCTGTTTACGAAAGGACTGGCCCCTGCCCTCACTCGAAGATTGTGCAGGTGAACTCCATGTTCTAGGTCTGGAGGAACTCTGAGCTCTGCCCCTACCACGTCTAGATCTACCCCAAGACTGAGAATCAGAAGGATACGTCCACCCCTTAGCAGGCCAATTTCTACTAAACTTCGGAGGCTGAACTTGCAAAAAATCTTTAACAGTCTGCATAGACTTAGCCTTGTCTTCCATTTTCTTCAAGACTGACTCCACAGGTGGGCCAAACAACACTTCAGACTGCAAAGGAGCATCCAAAATCCTTGTCTTAACATGGTCAGATAAATTCTGATCCTTAAGCCAGGCGTGCCTGCGAAGAACTGAACCAGTGGCAGCCACCCTAGAAGAGGCCTGCAAAGCATCAAAACCACACTGTAAAGAATGCTTACCCACCTGTTCAGAAACATGCACCAAATCTTGTAATTCTTTACACTCAATGCCTTCTGCCAGAGCATCCACCTTAGATTTCAATTGTGAAAGAAGAAAATTTTGATATTTCAACATATGAAACTGGCAATTCAAAGCCCTCATTGCCAAGGTAGAAGATGTATAGACCTTCTTTCCCCATCTATCCAAAGCTCTGGCCTCTTTATCTAGAGGAACCGGATTCTTTACAACAGAGGCCCTGACACCCTTAGGTCCCTGACTAATAGTTTCTGGGTCCGCCCTAGGACTCTTATAGAGATATTTATGAGCCTCAGGCACCCTGTAATACCTATCCGGTTTAACAGGTGCAGGAGGCAGAGAATCAGGATTAAGTGAAGCCTCTGAAAATACATCTTGCACAACATCCAGAACCGGGGGTATAGCTAAGGGCCCCCTTCTGCTCCTTCAGCCTCTACTCTTATCTCCTCTTCGAGACCTTCCTTAGAGGGATTCGGTGGTCGGGCTTCCCTGGTCTCCTCCGAGGGGGTGAGTGGCATCGGACCCTTGTCCGACCCCACTCTTCCCCTTGGAGCCTCGGCCTTGGTGAGCTCTGCTCCGACATCTGCCTCAGAGCCTTCCCTTTCGGTGGGTCCTGGAGTTCCTGGTTCTTCGGAACGGGTTCTCTCGGACCTCCCTGGGAGGGGAGCCTTCGAGGTGATTAAGAGTGTGCTGGCCACTGGACTCAGCCAGCAGTCTGTTCCCTTTGCTCCTCACTCTATGGTGCCTGTTGACATCTCTGCCACTTCTCTTGCTCCCGGACCCAGAGATCCTTCGCCTCAGGTTTCCCCACTGGGAAGAACCCCCTCTTCCGAGGATTCTTTTGATCTGTCAGGAGATCCTCCGCGAAAGAGGACCTGTAAGAGGAACCACGTAGACTCCCCCGAGTCTATCACTTCAGATACTGACTTAGATGAGTCAGAGGGATCCCCAAGATCCCCCTCTGAGGATGTCTCCTTTTCAGACATCCTAGAACTCCTTAGACAGAGGGGAAACTGGCCCACCAATAATCCCTCTGAGGATGAGTCAGTATACCTGAAGGCGTTTGGATCTCGGCCCTCCACCTCCTGGGTGTCTCCGCCTTTCGATCCCCTTATGCAGGTTATTGCTCGAAAGGCGTGGGCTGCTCCTGACTCTGTAGAGCCAGTCCCTAGGAGGCCTTCTAAATTTATCACTGCTCCGTCGGACAAGCAATTCCTCAGAAAAGGTGTCCCTGCTGATGCCATGGTGGTGGCGGCTGCCACTAAGAAGGAACTTGCAGATCCTTCCGTACCTGTCCATCCTCCTAATAAGGACTCTAAGACCATGGATAGATATGGTAAGCGGATGTTCTCTTCAGCGACCTTTGCTATGCGTTCGCTGAACTACCTATGTCACTTCACCAGACTCCAGAGGGATATCCTTAAGGAGCTAGGTGAAGTAGTACAGGATCCTACAGCTGCAGGGGCTCAAGAAAAAATTGCTTCACAGCTAGGAACCCTTAATTCTATTGCTAACTCCTCCATGCGACTGATATCATATGCTGCTGATGGAGCGAGTAGGGCCGCAGGTACAGGTGTGGCTCTTAGACGCCAAGACTGGATGCGGCTCTGTAATTTTGCAGATCCCTTTAAGGCGTCCTTCACAAACTCTCCCTTTGGGTCAGCTTTGTTTGGCCCTCAAGTGAAGGAAACGTTGACCAGGTGTGAGCAGGACGGCAAGACTCTTTCTGCCGTAGGGGTCCGTTTTTCCACCCCTTCTAGACCTTACCCCAAAGGACAGAAGGGTGGCAAAATGTGGTTCCGCAAATCCCAAGGAGTCACGCCGGATTCACGTGGTCAGTTTACCCCTAGAGGCAGAGGGGGTAACAATAACAGACGCTCTAGAGGCAGAGGGGGTCCACAAAACCAGGGAAGCAGAGAGCCTCTCTCTGACAAGCCCTTTCAGCATCCCTGAGGTGTTGCCCGGCTGTCCATCCTTGGAGGCAGTCGGGGGAAGACTATCGCTGTACCCAGAAGCCTGGCGTTCCCTCACTCAAGACAGATGGGTACAGTCGATCATATCCGAGGGTTACAGAATTCCTTTCGAGGAAAGTCCTTTCTATCACTCAAGTTCCCTTCCAGATGTACCACCCGGTCTAAGGGAAATTGCAGAGTTAGAAGTCTTAAAACTACTGCAAAAAAGAGCCATTCAGCCAGTTACAACAGATCATTCAGAGCCCGGAATCTATTCAAGGTTCTTTTTGGTCCCCAAAAAGACGGGAGACTGGAGACCAATATTGGATCTCAGCAGACTCAAGTCTGTGAGGAAGGCAAGATTCCGAATGGTCACTCTTCAGTCATTTCTGCCCTTCTTACAGAAGGACAACTGGATGTGCTCAATAGATCTTCAGGATGCGTACTATCACATAAAAATTCACAGACGCTCCAGGAGATTCCTCCGCTTTCGGCTGGGGTCCAGTCATTTCCAGTTCAGAGCCCTGCCCTTTGGTCTCACTACAGCCCCCAGAGTGTTCACCAAATGTATGGCAGTGGTCACGGCTCACCTGAGACGTCAAGGATTCCAGGTGTTTCCGTATCTCGACGACTGGCTCCTGTCAGCCACCACCAGGCATCAGCTTGTTCATGCCAAGGATTACACAATAAATCTTTGTTCTCAATTGGGCAGCTCGATCAACTCCGAAAAATCATCCTTATTGCCCTGCCAGTCTATTACTTTCATAGGCGCAAACTTAAACACTATTCGGATGTCAGCTACCCTTACAGATCAAAGAATCTCAGACATTCAAAGTCATGTCAGGATCATTCTAGCCAACAAGAAGGTACAGGCCAGAATGGTTCTAAAGGTGTTAGGCCTCATGGCTGCGGCCATTACCCTTCTTTCCCTTGCTCGCTTCTATATGCGCCTTCTTCAATGGATGTTCACTCAGTGGTCTTACCAACAACTTCCAATGCGTCACCAAATAATGGATGTTCTTCATCTCACATTGCTGCAGTCCTTACACTTGGGTAGTCCGCTGTCCTCGGTCGGCCCGAATATCAAAGTATAAGGCTGACGTCTGTCAGGGCGCATTTGTCTGACGTCAGGGTACAAATGCGCATGACCGACGTCATATCCTCAGTCTTTTTTGCCGCATGGTCCGATGCAGAAGCAGTATTGCAAGTGCCGGTTGGCGTTCTGAGATTTTTCGATTTAGAAGTTTCAGACCGAGTTCAAAGTTGGCTAAGTACCCCGTTGGGGAATATTTTAGTTTTTTCTTGCCTCAGTCATTTACCGGATGTCAGAAAAAGTTAATAATTGCATTTCTTGTGGGAAACCGATACCGCATAGAGATTATCATACTTTGTGTATTCCTTGCTTAGGGCCTGAGCACGACGTTGTTGGCTGTCGCTCTTGTGCTAGATTTAATAAACGCACTATAAAGAGAAGGTTGGATTGTGCAAGGTTAGTCTTTGGGAAGCGGTGCAACTATAAAATGCCGTCGGATGCTCCGACGGCCGCTTCTTCGAAGAAACGCAAGGACAAGGCAGTTAAGCCTAGGCTGGAAGAACCGTCTGTACCAGACACCGGTTCTTTAGAGGTGTCGGTGGAGCCGGTGGCTCCACCGGAGGTTTCTTTGTGTTCCCAGGGTGAGACCTTATTACAAGATGTGGCCTCTCAGGAGACTAGTCAGGCTGAGGGGGCTTCTCATGTTACTATACTCCCCTCCCTTCCTAAGGTGGCTAGGCCCTCTCCTTCTGTTTCAAAGGCTTCCCCCAGGGGCAGGCCAGGTTTAGCTTCAGTTGGTGTTACCCCTAGCTCTTCAGGTACTGTGCCCAAGAAGCATATGCTTAAAATGGCAGAAGATTTGATTACTTTGATTAGGGGTTCTATGCCCCCTCCTGATAAGAGGCCTAGGGTGGAGCCTGAGCTGGGGGGTTTTGAGCAGGCTTCAGATGTTTCAGAGTCTTCGGCTGAAGACTTGCAGGAGTACTCTCCTTATTCTGATTCTGATGTGGATGATTCTACTCCTTCTGCTACTCCTCCTGAGGATTTTTCTTTTTCAGAAACTCTTCATTCCATGAGGGAGCATTTTAAGTGGGAAGGTCAGGACTTCTCTGATTCCAGGAAAAGGCTTAGGGAATTTCTGTTTTTACCCCAGCATAGGCCTTTGGCTATACCTCCTGTTTTGGATGTAGTGGAAGATGTTTTTACAGAAGCCTCTCTTAATCCTGATTCTTTGCCTCCTGCTCCTGTTAAGCCGGACAGGTATTACAGGGTGCCTGAAGCTCATAAGTATCTTTTTAAGTGTCCTAGGGCAGACCCAGAAACTGTTAGCCAGGGGCCTAAGGGTGTTAAGGCTTCTGTTAAGAATCTGGTTCCTGCAGACAAGGAGGATAGGGCCTTGGATAGATGGGGAAAGAAAGTCTATACTTCCACTCTTGCTATGAGGGCTCTGAATTGCCAGTTTCACATGTTGAAATACCAAAATTATCTCCTTTCACAATTGAAGTCTAAGGTTGATGCTCTGGCAGTAGGTATTGATTGTAAGGAGTTGCAAGATTTAGTGCATGTTTCTGAACAGGTGGGTAAGCATTCTTTGCAATGTGGTTTTGATGCTGTACAGGCCTCGTCTAGGGTGGCTGCCACTGGGTCAGTTCTTCGCAGGCACGCCTGGCTGAGGGATCAGAATTTGTCTGAACATGTTAAAACAAGGATTTTAGATGCTCCTTTACAATCTGACGTGTTGTTTGGTCCTCCTGTTGAGACAGTTTTAAAGAAAATGGAAGACAAGGCTAAGTCTATGCAGACTGTTAAAGATTTTTTGCAGGTCCAGCCTCCAAAGTTTAGTAGAAATTGGCCTACTAAAGGGTGGACGTATCCTTCTTATGATTCTCAGTCTAGGGGTAGATCTAGACATGGTAAGGGCAGAGCCCAGGGCTCTTTTCAGGCCTAGAACAGGGAGTTCTCCTGCACAGGCTTCGGGTGAGGGCAGGGGTCAGTCCTTTCGTAAGCAGACCCAATGACCTACCTTTTCAGCTGCCAGACCCTGCTCGTCTGGCAGCACCTTTGGGAGGAAGGTTGGCACTTTTCAAAGAAAATTGGAGTTTAATTACCCAGGACAGATGGGTATTGGATATCATACACCACGGCTACAGGTTTTATTTCCATACCTTGCCTCTTTTCAAAGGCTTGCCAGACGTTCCTCCTCAACAAAGAATAGAGGCTCACAAACAGGTTTCTCTGTTGCTCCGACTAGGGGCCATACGGCCGGTCCCTCTGCCAGAAGTGGGCCTAGGATTTTATTCTCGCCTGTTCCTAGTACCAAAGAAGGGGAACACGTGGAGACCAATTTTGGATTTATCTATCCTCAACACTTATCTGGACATTCCCAAGTTCAAAACGTTGACGTTGCAGCAGCTTTTACCTCTGCTGGGCAAAGATCATTGGATGGTAACTTTGGATCTCAAGGAGGCTTACCTTCATGTTCCTATCAGACTAAGTTGCAGAAAGTATCTGCGTTTCCGAGCTGGGAATTCTCACTATCAGTTCTCTGCATTGCCCTTTGGCTTATCTACTGCGCCCAGAGTGTTCACGAAAGTTCTGGCTCCAGTGATAGCTTTCTTCAGACTAAAAGGAATACAGATCTATCCTTATTTGGACGACTGCCTAATTCTGGCTCAAGGAAGAGAAGAGCTTCTTCATCATTTGGAATATGTGATAGCAGTGCTAAGATGCCTAGGGTATTCTGTGAACGAAATAAAGTCCAGTCTAGTACCCTCTCAAGACATGTGCTTTTCTGGGTGTGAGACTGAATACAGCATCCCAGATGGCCTTTTTAACCCTGGACAAACAAAAGAGTCTATCCCTTTACTTCCATCAACTATCTCATCAGTCCGGGCTGACTGCAAGGACAGTCCTTCAAGCCTTAGGGTTCATGGCATCTTGTATTCTGGTGCTTCCCAATGCCAAACTGCATATGAGGAAGCTACAATGGTATCTCAAAAATGTATGGACACAGCACTGCCAGGATCTGGACACTGTCATTCAAATAATACCTTGCATTCAAAAGGAATTTTTGTGGTGGGCTCAGGAATGTCACCTAAACAAGGGATTCTCTGTGACCCGGCCAGAGGCGAGTCAGATTTTAACGACAGATGCCTCAGACAAAGCTTGGGGAGCTCATCTAAATGGAAAGTGGATACAAAACAAGTGGCCTGTCAGACTACAACATCTACATATCAACATGGAGATGTTAGCAGTCCAGTTTGCATTAATTGCTTTCAAGGAATTACTTCTTCCAGGGCAGGTGTTGATTCTAACAGACAACACAACTGTCATGTGGTACATCAACAAGCAAGGGGGAACGCATTCTTATCCTCTATGCAGGCAAGCAATGATTTTGTGGGAGACTGCTCTCAGTTTACAGCTCAATCCTCAGGCAAGGTTTCTGCCAGGAGCACAGAACTCCTTAGCAGATGTGTTGAGCAGACGAATTATGGATCCCCACGAGTGGAAATTGGATCCTCATGTATTTCAGAAATTGGCAGTGTCATGGGGAACTCCAGACATAGATCTGTTCGCTTCTCCACTAAACCATCAGCTGCCAAAGTTTTGCACAAAAAGGTTTCATCCCACAGCTTGGAAAGTGGATGCTCTTTCTTTCAATTGGAGCAATCTTCATGTGTATGCCTTTCCTCCTCTGCCTCTCCTCCCAAAGGTACTTCTAAAAGTCAGACAGGACAAGCTAAGGATGATCTTAATAGCTCCGGATTGGCCTCGACAACACTGGTACCCATTACTGAGAAGTCTGGTACGGAAGCCTCCATGGCCTTTGCCTTCGATTCCACACCTGTTGTCGCAGGAGGACAGCCATTTGCTGAATGTCAAGCTTCACTCTCTGCACCTAACGGCCTGGCATATTCTGTTTTGAGCCATAGTGGGCCTCCACTTCCTCAGCAAGTTTTGAATGTTATTTTGGAAGCTAGGAGGCCTAGTACAAGGAAAGTGTACGCAGACAAATGGAAGAGATTTTTGTTTTGGAGTGCAGCAAAAGGTTTTGATGTTTCTGAGCCTAATTTGTGTGTGGCTCTTCAATATCTTACTGAGTTACTAGACAAAGGTTTGTCTTTCTCTTCTATTAAAGTTCATGCTGCAGCAATTTCAGCTCACTATGATTGCAACCCACCATTGTTTTCTCATCCTTTGTTCAAGCAATTTCTTAGAGGGGCAAAGAATATAAGACCCCCACGAAGAGCTCCTACTCCTGCTTGGGATCTCAATTTTGTGTTGGAGAAACTCACTCTACAACCTTTTGAGCCTGCAGCTACTGCTGAGTTGAAATATTTATCATGGAAGACTGCTTTTTTGTTGGCCATTACCTCTGCAAGAAGGGTTTCTGAATTACAGGCCTTTATGGCGGTTGAGCCTTTCTTGATTTTCCATAAGGATAGGGTATCATTACGTACTAATCCTTCCTTTATGCCTAAGGTGGTTTCTAGTGTGGCTTTAAACCAAACTGTTCATTTGCCTACTTTTTATGCAAATCCCCAAAATAAAGGGGAAAAGATTTTGCACACTTTAGATGTCCACAGGCAGTTGCGTGATTATTTGGACAGAACTACAGGGTTCAGGCAGTCTCAGCAGTTGTTTGATGTTCTTCGTTCCACATTGCTGCAGTCCTTACTATTGGGTAGTCCGCTGTCCAGTCGGCCCGAATACCAGAGTATATGGCTGACGTCGGTCAGGGCGCATTAGACTGACGTCAGTACGTCAGGGTACTAATGCACATGACCGACGTCATATCCTCAGTCTTTTTTGCCGCATGGTCCGATGCAGAAGCAGTTTTGCGAGTGCAGGTTGGCGTTCTGAAATATTTCCGAAGTCGGAGTTTCAGACCGAATCAGAGTTGGCCAAGTACCCCGTTGGGGAACATTTTGGTTTTTTCTTGCCTCCGTATTTAACCGGATGTCAGAAAAAGTGAATAACTGTATTTCTTGTGGGAAACAGATACCTCATAGGGATTACCATACCTTGTGTATACCTTGTTTAGGGCCTGAGCACGACGTTGTTGGATGCCGCTCTTGTGCTAGGTTTAACAAACGCACTATTAAGAGACTGTTAGACTGTGCCAGGTTAGTGTTTGGGAAGCGTTGCAATTATAAAATGCCGTCGGATACTCCGGCCGCTTCGTCAAAAGCGCAAGGACAAAACAGCGAAGCCTAGGGTGGATGAACCGGCAGTCCCAGACGTCGGTTCTTTAGAAGGCTCAGTGGAGCCGGAGGTTTTGCCAGGAGTTTCTTTGGAGTCTCAGGCAGAGACTTTACTGTTACAGGATGTGCCTTCTCAGGAAGTAGGCCAGGCTGAGGGGGCTTCTCAGGTAACTGTTCTTCCCTCTCTTCCCAAGGTAGTTAGAGCTTCTCCTTCTGTTTCCAAAACTTCTTTGAGAGGTAGGCGAAGTTCAGCTTCAGTGGGGGCTTCTCCTAGCACTTCAGGTTCTGTGCCTAAGAAACATATGCTTAAAATGGCAGAAGATTTAATTACTATGATTAGAGGCTCTATGCCCCCTCCTGATAAGAGGCCTAGGGTGGAACCTGAGTTTGAGTGTTTGGAACAGTATTCAGAGGCTTCAGAGTCTTCTGCGGAAGACTTGCAGGAATTTCCACCTTATTCTGATTCTGATGTGGATGATTCCACACCTACAGCTTCTCCTCCTGAGGATTTCTCATTTTCAGAGACTCTGCATTCCATGAGAGAACACTTTAAATGGGAAGGCCAAGATTATTCTGATTCCAGGAAAAGGCTTAGGGAATTCTTATTTTTACCCCAACATAGGCCCTTAGCTATACCTCCTGTGTTGAATGTGGTGGAAGATGTTTTTGCAGAGGCTTCCCTGAATCCTGACTCTTTGCCTCCTGCTCCTGTTAAACCTGATAGGTACTATAGGGTGCCCGAAGCTCATAAGTATTTGTTTAAGAGTCCTAGGGTGGACCCAGAAACTGTTTCTCAGGGGCCTAAAGGTGTTAAGGCCTCTGTGGTTAAAAATCCTGTTCCCACTGATAAAGAGGCAAGGGCTTTGGATAGGTGGGGAAAGAAAGTGTATACTTCTTCCACTCTAGCCATGAGAGCGTTGAATTGTCAGTTTCACATGTTAAAATATCAAAATTATCTCCTTTCACAATTGAAATCTAAGGTGGATGCTTTGGCGGAAGGTATTGAGTGTAAAGAGTTGTTGGATTTAGTTCATGTGTCTGAACAAGTGGGTAAGCATTCTTTGCAATGTGGTTTTGATGCTTTACAGGCCTCCTCGAGGGTGGCTGCCACTAGTTCTGTTCTTCGCAGGCATGCCTGGTTGAGGGATCAGAATTTAGCTGAGCATGTTAAGACAAGGATTTTGGATGCTCCTTTACAGTCTGATGTGTTGTTTGGTTCGCCTGTGGAAGCAGTTTTAAAGAAAATGGAGGACAAAGCTAAGTCTATGCAAACTGTTAAAGATTTTTGCAGGTGCAGCCGAAGTTTAGTAGAAATTGGCCTGCTAAGGGGTGGACATATCCTGCTTATGATTCCCAGTCTAGGGGTAGGTCTAGACGTGGTAGGGGCAGAGCTCAAGGTTCTTTTAGGCCTAGAACAGGGAGTTCACCTGCTCAGACTTCTGGTGAGGGCAGGGGTCAGTCCTTTCGTAAACAGACCCAATGACCTGCCTTTTCAGCTGCCGGTAGATTCTCGTCTGGCAGCTCCTTTGGGAGGAAGACTGTCTCTTCAAAGACAATTGGGATTTAATTACTCAAGACAGATGGGTGTTGGATATCATTCACCACGGTTACAGGTTTTATTTCCATACATTGCCCCCTTTCAAAGGCATGCCAGACGTTCCTCCTCCACAAAGAAAAGAGGCTCACAAGCAAATTTCTCAGTTACTCCAGATGGGGGCCATTCAGTCAGTCCCTGTATCAGAAAGGGGCCTAGGATTTTATTCTCGCCTGTTCCTAGTACCAAAGAAGGGGAACACGTGGAGACCAATTTTGGATTTATCTCTCCTCAACACTTATCTGGACATTCCCAAGTTCAAGATGTTGACGTTACAACAGCTTTTACCTCTGCTGGGCAAAGATCACTGGATGGTAACTTTAGATCTCAAGGAAGCTTACCTTCATGTGCCTATAAGGCTAAGTTGCAGGAAGTATCTGCGGTTTCGAGCTGGAAATTCTCATTATCAGTTCTCTGCATTGCCCTTTGGCTTATCTACTGCTTAGAGTATTCACAAAGGTTCTGGCTCCAGTGATAGCTTACTTCAGACTACAAGGAATTCAAATCTGTCCTTACTTGGGCGACTCCCTGCCTCTGGCTCAAGAAAAGCAGCACCTTCTGCACCCTCTGGAATATCTTCTCGCAGGGCTAAGCTGCCTAGGGTATTCTGTGAGCGAAATAAAGTCCAGTCTAGTACCCTCTCAAGACATGTGCTTTCTGGGTGTGAGACTGAATACAGCAGCCCAGATGGCCTTTTAACCCCGGACAAACAAAAGAGTCTATCACTTTACTTCCATCAACTATCTCATCAGTCCGTGCTGACTGCAAGGACAGTCCTTCAAGCATTAGGGTTCATGGCATCTTGTATTCTGGTGCTTCCCAATGCCAAACTGCATATGAGGAAGCTACAATGGTATCTCAAAATGTATGGACACAGCACTGCCAGGATTTGGACACTGTCATTCAAATAATACCTTGCCTTCAAAAAGAATTTTTGTGGTGGGCTCAGGAATGTCACCTAAACAAGGGACTCTCTGTGACCCGGCCAGAGGCGAGTCAGATTTTAACGACAGATGCCTCGGACATTGCTTGGGAGCTCATCTAAATGGAAAGTGGATACAAGACAAGTGGCCTGCCAGACTACAGCATCTACATATCAACATGAAGGAGATGTTAGCAGTCCAGTTTGCATTAATGGCTTTCAAGGAGTTACTTCTTCCAGGGCAGGTGTTGATTCTAACAGACAACACAACTGTCATGTGGTACATCAACAAACAAGGGGGAACACATTCTTACCCATTGTGCAGGCAAGCAATGATTTTATGGGAGACTGCGCTCAGCTTGCAACTAACTCTTCAGGCAAGGTTTCTGCCAGGAGCACAGAACTCCTTAGCAGATGTGTTAAGCAGACAAATCATGGATCCCCACGAGTGGAAACTGGATCTTCATGTATTTCTAAGGTTGACAGTGTCCTGGGGAACTCCAGACATAGATCTGTTCGCTTCTCCACTAAACCACCAGCTGCCAAAGTTTTGCACAAAGAGGTTACATCACACAGCTTGGAAAGTGGATGCTCTTTCTTTCAGTTGGAAAAATCTTCATGTGTATGCGTTTCCACCTCTGCCTCTTCTACCAAAGGTGCTTCTAAAAGTCAGACAAGACAAGCCAAGGATGATTTTAATAGCTCCAGATTGGCCTCGGCAGCACTGGTACCCATTACTGAGGAGTCTAGTAAAGAAGCCTCCATGGCCTTTACCCTTGATTCCGCACCTGTTGTCTCATAGAGAAGGCCACCTGCTCAATGTCAAGCTTCGTTCTCTTCATCTAACAGCATGGCATATTCTGTTTTGAAAGACAGCCGGTCTCAACTTCCTCAACAAGTTTTAAATGTGATTATGGAAGCTAGAAGACCTAGTACAAGGAAAGTGTATGCAGAAAAATGGAAGAGATTTTTATTTTGGAGTGCAGCAAGAATTTGGAGATTTCTGAGCCTAATTTGAGTGTGGCTCTTCAATATCTTACTGAGTTATTGGACAAAGGTTTGTCCTTCTCTTCCATTAAGATTCATGCTGCAGCAATTTCAGCTCACTATGATTGTGACCCACCATTGTTTTCGCATCCTTTGTTCAAGCAGTTTCTTAGAGGGCAAAGAATATAAGACCCCATAGAGCTCCTACTCCTGCTTGGGATCTCAATTTTGTGTTGGAAAAACTTACTCTACAACCTTTTGAGCCTCGGCTACTGCTGAATTGAAATACTTGTCATGGAAGACTGCTTTTCTGTTGGCTATTACTTCTGCAAGAAGGGTGTCTGAGTTGCAGGCCCTTATGGCAGTAGAGCCCTTTTGATTTTCCATAAGGATAGGGTATCATTACGCACTAATCCTTCCTTTATGCCTAAGGTGGTTTCTAGTGTGGCTTTAAACCAAACTATTCATTTGCCTACTTTTTATGCAGACCCCAAAATAAAGGGAAAAGATTTTGCACACTTTAGATGTACACAGGCAATTGCGTTATTATTTAAGCAGGACTAAGGATTTTAGGCAGTCTCAGCAGTTGTTTGTTTCTTTTGCTTTGAGTTCACAGGGCAAGCCTGTGTCAAAACAGACTATTTCTAGGTGGATTGGGTTTTGCATTGCATTTTGTTATTCCCATCATGGCAAGGAGATTCCAGCTGGGATTAGGCCTCATTCCACTAGGGCTACTGCCACTTCAACAGCATTTCTAAGGGGGGTGGCAACTAAGGATATTTTGGAGGCAGCTACTTGGAGTTCAGTGCATACTTTCTCTAAGCATTATCACCTTCCTCTCTACTCTAAGTCTAGGGCTGGTTTTGCCACAGCTATTTTGCAAGGCATGTTGTCAGCTCCTGCTTCTTTATGATTTGCCAGCCTTCCTTACCTCTGCTTTGGGATTCTACCCAATAGTAAGGACTGCAGCAATGTGGAACGAAGAACATAGTACAGTTTTGTACCTACCATAAATGTAGATGTTCGAGGATCCACATTGCTGCAGTCCAATTTACCCTCCCTCCTTCCCCTCTGTGTTTAGGGGTGGTTGTGTAGGTGAGGTTATCTGCTGATATTTTTGTATATATTTTTGTATATAATGTACATATTTTTGGTGCAGGTATTTTGGGCCTTGTCTTTTTAGGGTCTTCTGACATCTGGGGCAAGAAAAGACTGAGGATATGACGTCGGTCATGCGCATTAGTACCCTGACGTACTGACGTCAGTCTAATGCGCCCTGACCGACGTCAGCCATATACTCTGGTATTCGGGCCGACTGGACAGCGGACTACCCAATAGTAAGGACTGCAGCAATGTGGATCCTCGAACATCTACATTTATGGTAGGTACAAAACTGTACTTTTCTTTTGCTTTGAGTTCTCAGGGCAAGCCTGTATCAAAACAAACTATTTCTAAGTGGATTGGGTTTTGCATTGCTTTCTGTTATTCCCATCATGGCAAGGAGATTCCAGCTGGGATTAGGCCTCATTCCACTAGGGCTACTGCCACTTCAACAGCTTTTTTGAGGGGAGTGGCAACCAAGGATATTTTGGAGGCAGCTACTTGGAGTTCTGTGCATACTTTCTCTAGGCATTATCACCTACCACTTTACTCTAAGTCCAGGGCTGGTTTTGCCACTGCTGTTTTGCAGGGCATTTTGGCAGCTCCTGCTTCCTTGTAGTTAGCCATCTTCCCTTACCTCTGCTTTGGGATTCTACCCAAGTGTAAGGACTGCAGCAATGTGAGATGAAGAACATAGTACAGTTTTGTACCTACCATAAATGTAGATGTTCGAAGATCCACATTGCTGCAGTCCAATTTACCCTCCCTCCTTCCCCTCTAGTTAGAGGTGGTTGTGTGGGTTGGGTTGTACATTTTGTATATATTGTATATATTGTACATATAGTTAGTGCAAGGGTGGTTGGTTGGTTGTTTGCTGTCTTTTGGTTTTGACCTTTATTTTTAAGGTCTTCTGACATCTGGGGCAAGAAAAGACTGAGGATATGACGTCGGTCATGCGCATTTGTACCCTGACGTCCTGACGTCAGACAAATGCACCCTGACCGACGTCAGCCTTATACTTTGATATTCGGGCCGACCGAGGACAGCGGACTACCCAAGTGTAAGGACTGCAGCAATGTGGATCTTCGAACATCTACATTTATGGTAGGTACAAAACTGTACTTTACACAGATTTGCAAGAATCATCTTGCTTGGTGGATCGCTTCTCCCCAGATTCACCAAGCCAGACTCTTTGTACCCCCATCTCCGGTAGCCACTGTCACTACGGATGCCTCCCTGATCGGGTGGGGGGGTCATTATCAGGGCAGGATGGTTCATGGGACGTGGCAACCTTTCGAATACCACCTGCACATAAATGTCCTAGAGATGAGAGCAGTGCTTTTAACGTTGCAAGCCCTCAACGACTTTCTTCCCGTAGGGACAATTGCAGTCCACACAGACAACATGTCTGTAGTTTGGTATATCAACAAACAGGGCGGAACCAAGTCCTACCCCTTGTGTCGAGAAGCGCTCAGACTTTGACAATGGGCGATCTCTCATCGGTTTCTGGTAGCAACGCACATCCCTGGGATAACCAACATTTTAGCGGACAGATTGAGCAGAGCTATTCTCATGCCTCACGAGTGGTCTCTCAAGCAGTCTATAGTGGAAGAGATTTTTCTGGAATGGGGTTGCCCTCGTTGCGATCTTTTTGCTACTCCCCAAAACAGCAAATGCCCAGACTTCTCTCTCTTCCCACTGCCAGGCCATCCCCCCCAGAGACGCTCTGGCCCAGGATTGGCCCCAGGGACTTCTTTATGCCTTTCCTCCTTTTCCTCTGATCCCTTAAGTTATCCAGAAAGCAACTGTTTTGAGAGCCAAATTGATTCTCATTGCTCCTTATTGGCCTCGACAAATTTGGTTTCCGTTCCTCCATCGTCACCTTTTGGTGCAGCCGTGGCATCTGGACCCAGTGCCAGATCTTCTGATTCACCAATCCAGTCAGCTGCACCGGTCTATCCCCTCTCTCAACCTCACAGCATGGTTGCTCCACTTCCTTCCTTAGCCAGGCTTCCTATGATCTCTAACCCTGTTAGAGACATCGTAGTAGCTTCATTAAAACCCTCTACCAGGAGGATTTATACAAGCAAATGGAAACGTTTCTCTTATTGGGCTAAAGCCAAGAATTTTGATCCCTTCACTGCTCCAGTTCAAGCAGTTTTGGATTTCTTAGCGGAGATTTTTCACGCGGGCTCCTCTTCCACAGTTAGTTTAGTTGGCTGCTATCTCGAACTTTCATTTCGGGTTCGCAGATCACAACATCATGTCCCACAGGCTTTGTAGAGCCTTCTTGAAAGGAATTTTCCTCCTGAAGCCTCCAGTCAGGAGTCCTCCTCCTCAATGGGACCTAAATTTAGTGCTGACATCCTTGATTCTTCCCCCCCTTCGAGCCAGCTGTTTCTTGTTCCCTGAAATTTCTTTCATGGAAAACTTTGTTCCTGGTAGCTATTACATCGGCTAGGAGGGTGTCTGAACTTCATGCTCTATCTGTTCGCCCCCCCATTTGGTCTTCCACAAAGACAGAGTATCATTGAGAACTAATCCGACCTTTTTGCCTAAGGTCGCCTCAAAGACTAATTTGAATCAAGCCATTGATCTCCCTGTATTTTTTCCAAACTATTCAAACGGATCGGAACAAAAACTACATTATCTTGATGTCCACCGCCAACTCGGATATTATTTGGACAGAACAAAACAATTCAGGAAATCCGATCAACTCTGTTTCCTATGCTGATAACAAGAAAGGCCTTCCTGTCTCAAAAGTGACCTTATCTAGATGGCTTTCTTCTGTTATCTCTGAAATTTATCAGCTCAGGGGAAAACAGCTGTGCTCAAAACCTAAAGCACATTCAACCAGAAGCTTAGCTACTTCTACAGCCTTTCTAGCTAGACTTCCTTTAGACACTATTTGTGCAGCGGCCACTTGGGCCACTCCTCATACATTTGTTTCCCATTACAAATTGAATTTGGCCTCCAGGGACAGAGCCAGTTTTGGCTCTACCATCCTCAAGAGTCTGTTCCATTGAGCCACCCAGGATAGAGGTGCTAGGGACGCGGTCCCATCAAGCAAGAATGAAGGCGAGATTTGACAACTTAACATTGAGAAGTTATGTACCTACCATAACGTTCCATGTTAGTTGTCTTCTCGCCTTCTTTCTTGCGACCCTCCCTCCTTCCCCCAAGCCTGGACAGACCTTTCTCTACAAAGAATTCTAGTTCTGAAGACCATACAGAGCTGTTCCTTCTACCATCATGCAGGTTTTTTTCTCTCCTACTTTCTTCCTTTGGGAAGTTTTTATGCTAGGTGCTATTGCCCTTTTGTCATCAAACGAGATCTGGGTACTTACCGCCTTGCATCATGGGATATGGGGCTGCCTCGAGCTGGTAAAAGTGACTCTCGAGCTTAGCAAGTGCCGAGTCGGAGCCGAGGATCGGCTCCGAACCCATCAAGCAAGAAAGAAGGCGAGAGAAGACAACTAACATGGAACGTTATGGTAGGTACATAACTTCTCATTCATTGAAATCCAGAGGGTGACAATACTGCAGCCGAACCGAATTAAGGTACAATTGAAGCTTCCACATAAGCAGTGTGGCAAGAGGGAGCATTGGAGTAGAGGCCATGAATCCTGAGGCCCCCAAAGGTGAAGACATCACAACCTTATAGGAAACAGTCCCAGTGACTTTCCTCTACAAATACCAAGCACTTACCTCTTGGCAGAACCCTTGGGGGGAAAACTAGCACTTTTCTCACAAAACTGGCACATGATCACCCAGGACAAATGAGTTCTGAATATTGTTTCTCAGGGTTACAGGTTCCACTTTCACACCCTTCCAAGGTCAAAAGGTATGCCAGACCTGCCACACAATCAATGGGCAGAGGCAGAAAAACAAATTTCTGCTCTCATGGGCATGAGGGCTATTCAGAAAGTACCACAGCAAGAGCAGGGGCAAGGATTTTACTTTTCTTGGTACCCAGAAAGGACAAAGCCTGGAGACCAAAACTGGGCCTGTCTATTCTAAATACTTTCCTGGACGTTCCAAAATTCAAAATGTTGACACTGCAGCAACTTCTACCCATGCTGGGCAAGAAGGCTTGGCTAGTTACTTTTGACCTCAAAGAGCTATACCTGCATGTCCCAATCACAGTCTTGCAGAAGATACCTCAGATTCATAGCTGGCTCAATGCATTACCAATTCTCTGCACTCCCCTTTAGCTTATCTACTGCGCCTAGGGTCTTCACAAAATGCCTGAAACCAGTAATTGCATTTTGCAGACAAAAAGGAATTCAAATATATCCCTACTTGGACGACCGCCTTATTCAAGCAGAGAGCAAGGACATTCTACTAAAGCATCTGGCGTTTGTAAAAAAAATTACTAATTTGCCTAGGGTACACAGTAAACGAAAATAAATCAAAACCTAGTGCCCTCTCAAGAGATAATATTCCTGGGTGCAAGCTTAAATACAACTGCCCTGATGGCTTCTCACGCCAGACGAGCAAAGGCAACTGACTGACTCATTACTTTCAAATGATGGCAACAATGACCCAGTTACCTGCAAGAAAAATTCTGCTGGCTTTGGGCTTCATGGCATCCTGCTAATTCCATATGCAAGACTGCATATGAGGAAGCTACAATGGTATCTAAAAAGTGTTTGGACTCAACATTGCCACAGCCTGGAAACAATAAAACCTCTTATCCCTTGCCTGCAACAGGAGTTTCGATGGTGGGCACTAGCCTGTCACCACAACAAGGGACAGCCTTTCACTTTACCCACAGCCAGGCAGACACTAACAACAGATGCATTGGTTTATACCTGGGGGGCACCCATGGCAGGAAAACGTTTTCAGGGCACGTGGCCCGCTGACCAAATGCATCTTCATATCAATCAAAATGAGATGCTAGCTGTACAGAATGCCCTGATGGCCTTCAAGGATCTGCTACATCTAGGACAACTATTGCTAAGGGCTGACAATACTACAGTTATGTGGTACATAAACAAGCAAGGGGGCACGCATTCCTACCCCCTCTGCAGGCAAGCCGTGACTTTGTGGAACACAGCACTGACCTATCAAGTACATCTGCAGGCACAATTCCTGCCAGGAAACAAAAATACTCTGGTAGATGAACCAAGTAGAAATCTCATGGACCCTCATGAGTGGAAACTAGATCACAGGTCTTCAGCATGATAAGGAAATGAGGATGCCCAGACATGGATCTTTTTGCCTCCCCTCACAACTGCCAACTACAGAGATTCTGCACAAGGACTTATCACTCACAAGGATGGAAAGTGGATGCTCTATCATTCAGCTGGAAAACACTAACAGTTTATGCCTTTCCACCACTGCCTCTCTTCCCTAAGGTACTCCTAAAAGTCAGACAAAAGAAGCCAAAAATAGATTGCCCCAGACTGGCCACGCCAACACTGGTACCCAATCCTGAAGAGCTTGTCTCCAGGCCCAGCCTGGACTTTACCTCAAATTCCTCATCTTCTGACTCAAAACAATTGGATCCTGCACAACCAACTCGGAACCTTAAATCTGGCTGCATGGCAAGTAATATAGCCACTCTGAACACACCTCTCTCTCAAGCTGTTATGGATGTCATTTTGGAAGCCTGGAAGACCCAGCACCAGGAAGTCTTTGCAGAAAAATGGAAGAGATTCTGTACTTGGAACCAGGCATAAGGACTTGAACCACTTGTTCCAAATATTCCTCAGATTTTACCATACCTAACTGAGATGCTGGACAAAGGCCTATCTTTCTCAATTAAAATCCATGCCTCTGCCATTTCAGCTCATTACAATACGGAACCTCCTATTTTCTCTCATCCACTGCTAAGACAGTACCTCAGAGGGGCAAAAAACATAAGACCCCCAAGGAGAGCACTGATATTTATATGGGACCTCAACTTTGTCTTGGAAAAGCTCACACTGCCTCCTTTTGAGCCAGCCAATACAGCTGATATAAAGTTTTTTATCATGGAAAACTGCTCTGCTCTGCTCCTAGCAATAACTTCAGCAAGAAGAGTCTCAGAGCTACAGGCATTAATGGCAGTGGAACCTTTCATCATTTTTCATCCAGACAGGGTTTCTCTAAGGACAAACCCAACATTTATGCCAAAGGTAGTATCCAGTGTGGCTCTTAACCAAACCATTCATTTGCCAACATTGTATCCAAATTCCCATAATAAAGGTGAGAGACTTCTGCACTTTTGGACCTACACAGGCAGCTACGCTTCTACTTGGACAAAAAAGCTTTCAGAAAAACTGAGCAACTGTTTGTAGCATATGCTCCAGGATCACAAGGAAAGGCTATTTCAAAGCATCCTATTTCAAAATGGATAGGACATTGCATTCGTTTCTGCTATGCACAGCATGGCAAATCGGTGCCTAAGAATATTAGGCCACATTGTACCAGAGCAGCAGCCACTTCAGCAGCCTTTCTCAGAGGAGTACCAACCAAGGAAATTTTGGAGGCTGCAACTTGTGCACACTTTTTTACCAAGCATTATCACTTACCTCTTTACTCTAAATCCAGAGCAGGCTTTGCCACTGCAGTTATGCAGGGCCTCATAGCCTCTCCGAATCCTATTTAGACCCAGCCACCCTACCTCAGCTTTGGGATTCAACCCAAGTGTAATGACTGCAGCAGTGAAACACGAACGTAGTACAGTTGTGTACCTACCATAAATGTAGATGTTTGGAGTGTGTTCACTGTTGCAGTCCAGGTTACCCTCCCTCCATCCCCCTTTCTTTTCGGGACTTGTCTATACGTCTCCTATCCTATACAACCTATGTGGTGTATTTGCTTGTAGATGAAGGTATTTTATTTTAGTGTGTTTTTATAAGCAATATGTATTGCCTACCTTCTTGGGGGCACCTGACATCTGGGGCAAGAAAAACTTAAAATGGTGTCTGCTGCATCTTTTATACCCTTGGTGCACTGACTTCAGGGAAGAGTTGACAGCAACCGACGTTGGACCTAGAGTTTGGAATTCAGGCAGACTGAGGGTAGCCTGCCAGCAGGATAACCCAAGTGCAATGACTGCAACAGTGAATACACTAACCTCTACATTGATGGTAAGTGTACACAACTGTACTATCCTGAGAGGGAGTTGGGAAGAACTTTTGGAAGTTGATAGTGAACCCCAGACTTTGAAGAAGAGAGATTAACTCCAGATCTGTAATGGGCAACTGGGTGAAACTGCCTGAAGGAGCAGGATGTCTAGAGGAAAAATCTGAATGCCTTGGAGCCTGCTGAAAGCAGTCACAGGAGCTGGGCATTTTGTGAATACCCTTGGGGTAGTAGAGAAGCCAAATGGCTAAGCAGATAAAGAAACCAAGAAATGTAAAAGCTTCCAGAAAAGAGGGTGAATAGGATATGAATGTAAACCTTCAGATTCAGAGACACCAGAAAAGCCTAGGGAATTGAGAGGAAACTGGGTTTTGAAGAGTAAGCGTCCTAAAAGAGGGAACCTTTTGAAAGCTGTTGATCATGGAGAGGGCAGAATAGGTCTCCCCAGGAACATCCTGGAATAAAAACATTTTCCCACTTGAGAAGGGGGGAGCAGGTTGAATGGTGTCCTAGGTACCCTGGTGAACCAAGGACTCTTGGAAATGAAGTTGCTCTAGAGGATGAGGAATCCCTGAAAAAGGAGGGAGAGACTTCCTTACCATGAAGTAACCTGACAGATGAATGAACCCAAGACTTTGAAGTGATTAGAAGCTTATTTGAAAGACCAAGGAAACCTGGTCAAGCGAAGGAGGACAGATTATTCAATAAGCCTGTTTTCTGCGGTCCAGAAGCTTCCTTTGTCAAGTTTGAGGCCTTAGCAGAGGGGAGACTTTTTCCACCCTTCCTACCCTTGGAGCCCTGGTGAGGCTGCCTGTGGGCAACTGTAGATCTAGAAGGAATTCCTTTGAAACTTGGGATAGATGGATTACATGTTTAAGGTCCAGTAAGGCTTTGCATTTCTCTCAGAAGAGACTTTTGAATAGGTCAGCAGCAGTCCAGAAAGATGTTTAAGGCCAAGTTGTTGGGATGATCCTCTTGGATAATGTTATAAGGCAAAGACTGGAGATAAAATCAAGAATAACTCCTCATGACAGGTGCAAAAGCTGAAGCCCTGGAAGAGACATCAACAGCATCATAGCTACACGTAATGAAAATGAGAGGCACTTGAGAAGTAGAATCTAAAATAGATAAGGCAGAAGATTTGTGTGTAGAATCCGAGTTCAGAAATAACCTGACAAGCCTGAGCAGGCAAGGCCAGAGCACATGTGAGTCTGGTGATAATAGCCCTAAAGGCCAAAGTAGAAACTGTGTAAACTTGGCAATAGTCCCCATTGCCCTTCTAACCTTATCGGAAGGCAAGAGCTTGGAAGGTTTGTCAGAAGACTGACACCATAGAAGGACCCTTGAATAAAAATTGTCAATCTTCTGTAACCTTGTAGAGCCTTTCTGGTTTCTTGGGAGCAAGGAGGCTGAGAATCAGGAGATTTGGAAGCAGCAGTGGAAGTGTCTTAACAAGGCAGCCAACACAGGAGGAACTCCGGGTGGTTTAGTAATATTCACCTGAAGCAACTCATCTTCTCCTGAATGTCAGACACTTAAGAATCCCACTGACAGTATTCCATCATCCCAGCTGTTGTCCCCCAAAGGACAGTTCCTCAGAAGGAGACTCTGGGCTACTAAACTCCCCCTCCAGACCATAAGGCAAAGACATCTGTGAAGAATAGGGCAAGGATCCCTCAGCAGACTCTGAATCCTCATCCAAGAAATTCTGTTCCCTAAGCTGTTTAGAAGGGGTGGAGGTCCAAGGAGGAGCAGGCACTGAAACCCCTTGAGGAGGCTTCAGGACCATCAAGGCTGAAAACGAGCCCCGAGTAAACTTTTGCCATTCCCATTGAGGCTTTTTAGGACTGACTGAAACATGCTTCATCTTTTTGTCTTTTTTCTTGGAAGGGTGTCAGCCTTGAATACTGGAGGCTCTGACCCTTGTTGAGTTTCAGCAAGAGTACCTGGAAACCTCCTCCCTGACCAATATCTGCAGAATTTCTCAAGGACCTTCAGAGATACTCCAAATTCTGTTCCCAGTTGACGTCTGGAGCAGATGCCTGCAGAGCCACTGAACATAAAGGCAGATCCATGCCAGCCTCTGGGTATGTGGCAGAGGAATCCAGTGTAGATGCAGAACGTCTTGCAGAGCTGTTGCCTGCTTCTAGAGGAATGCTCAGTGGAGGCTGGACAGCTAAAGAATCTGGCTGAGATTTGCTTCTGCTTGGTAAGGTGGCGGTATAATCACTGGGTTAATGGATTCCATTGTGTTATGTGGGCTAACTGTTTCAGCCTTTTGTTTTTTTTTTTTTTTAAGATAAATTGGCAGGGAAGATAACCAGCTTCTGAGTGCTTGGGTACAAATGCCTTACAGATGCTGCAAGAGGTATGGATATGGGAAGCACCCAAACAAGAGACTGCTCGTGATGATCCTTTTGGGAATCTGTCTCCCACAATGGACATTTTCCTTTCTTGGATGACATGAAATCTAGGTAAGCAAAATAAGAGCAAAGAAAATATAAAAAGGGGGCACTTATCTGATGGCTAGGTATTCAGCACAGGAACCAGACATTCAGACTGGCAAAGAGCCTTGCATCCTTTGCAGGGAGTATGTATGACATTTGTCCCAAGATCAGAAGGCTTTGTTATACTGGACGAACATCAGGCTGCCCTGAGCAGGAGATCCCTATAGTAAAGAATACAGAAAGTGATATAGGATGACATCTTGCTGTGTGCAGCTTGGGTTCTTATACCTGCATCAGTGGCCATCCGCCCTCCCCTATTTGTCCAGAACACTGGGCCTGAAGTGCTTTTTTTGGTATCCAAGATTAATCTAGCCAACCAGTCTCCTCTTCACCTCTTTCTTCTCCAAGCCCAGATAGGAACACCAAGTGTGAAAGGAAATGCCTAGATACCACACACCCTGGGCAATGATGAAGGGTTTATAGGTGGAGGGGAGAGGTTGATTCTCCACCAAAGTGATAACCACTAAGTTGGGATAAGCACTGGGTATGCTGATAACTAGTGTAAACCTGTTTTCCCTTGTCATCCAGTTGAGTGGTTTACCAAGCTGTTGGTGGGGTTTTTTTGGCAGTAGTCTGCATGAAAACTTTGACATGGTTGCTCCATACTGAGAAGTGAGGACAAGATTTTCCTGACTCAAAGGACTGGATAGGAGTGAGTAGCACACTGAAGGGTGGACTTCATTATGGTGGTGGCTACCTTGAAGAAACATATGGTTTGGACAAGATTGGGAAACAAGTTTATTCTTTCTCCACACTATTACATGAAGCTTCAGATTGCCAGGTGGGTAAACTAAGAAGCTCTAGTCCCAGATGTTAACCATGTATCCTGGCCATGATACAGGAGATGGCTTGAGAAGGAAGCTGTCACCGTCTGTCATTGTTGGTGCCATTAACCATCTTTGTTGAGAACACAGGGCAATTTTTTAAACACCACTGATGTTATAGCTGGTGTGGTACTTCATTGCACAGGTCCACTTGGATTGCTTAGCTTCTATTTGTAATGAACGCAGTCCATAAAGACTTGCGCCTTTTCATTTCATTCCTCCAATGAAACCATTCAGATGTTTCCAAATCAGTCCTTTGAGTTGCATGTTGTGTAGTAATTTTATCTGAAATTTTCACAAGAGCTGCACAAGGTCTAGAGTGGGACTCTAGTCTTTCACAAACAGGACAAAGTCCTAATGACAGACAAATTAATTTTACTCTCAATGTCCAGTGGCTGTTTCATGTCCATTACCATCCCTGCCCTTATCCCCTACCTTAGACCTGGCAGCACCTTTGTTAGTGGAGTGGATCTTTAGTTAACTTCATTTGGTCTTCAACCTGTGGTTTACGGATCCGTCATGGCTGCACTTCCAGCATCTGATCTGAGCTCCAAGCTCCTCCCGTACCCATAATGCCACTTGTCTCCATTCCTTCAGATCATGTTTGCTGCTGGAAAAGCAAGCAGCATGGCCCGAGCTCTAAGCAAATAGTGGGTAGTGTGATTTTTTTATTTTGACTTTTTCTCTTTCCTTCTCTCGCTTCTATCCATTCCATCCCCATGACACTAAAGAACTTATTCTCTCTCCTCTCCCTTTAGGCCTATCTTTTTTTTTTTTGTGTGGGAGTGTATTGAGGAAGTCCATCCATTTGGCGGATGAATGCGGTAAAACTGTTTCTCCTACTGTGTTGGTGTCTTTCACAGTTGCCTTTTATACTTCTTGTGTGGGAGTGTGCCTGAACTATGTAGGGAAGTCTGAAGCCCCTAAATTTTAGGATTCAGGAAGTGCACAGTGTGTGGTCATAAGCTTTCCCCGGCTGATGGGCCACCCTGTGTGTAGAGTGCCTGGGCGCGGCGCACCTTCAGACCTCCTGTCTTAACTGTGGTGGGTTCAACCCCAGAGAACTAAAGGGCAGGAGGGACAAATTGATCTTAAAAGGACTACTTCCCTCCTCTAGGAATGGTAGCCCCAGTGCCCCCCTCTTCAGGGACAGCAGCTGTGTAGTCTTCCTCTTCCCCGGCCTCAGGGACTCAACTCCTGTCGAGGTCCAGGGAAGGGGAGAGAAGAGCAAGAGACTAGCTGCGGAAGCACTCTGCATTCAGCCCTACCATGGCTGGCTTCTGTGGCTTAGTCCTCCCGCTCCACCTGGAGCCTCCATGAAGCGTAGATGGACAAGATGATGCGGTGATTTATCTGCACCCAAATCCAGTCAGGGGTCTTGCCAGCACCCTTTCCCTCTAGAGTGGGGAGCTCGGTCTCTTTTTTTAATGCTGATAACTCCGCTGATCCGACCTGTAGTTTAGGAGGCTGGATCAGAGGACCCTCTGAGTCAGGGGGGGGGGGCAGAGGCAATAGTACCTTCCACCTCGACGCTGGCCATTGCCTGGAGCATGTTTGATCTGACTGGGTCGGATCAGAGCTGTTTGACACGTAGTCTCTGGGCTGGATTTGAGGGATTGCTGTTGGTTCCGAGCCTTTCAGAGAGCAGTACTTCCCTTGGAATCTCTGCTCCTAGAGCCAGACTCCCCTGTCGGGTCAGAGGTGAACTTTTCCAGCCAGTATTTCCCAGGAGGTTTGTTCCCTTCAGCCTTTGACGTGGTGGAGGGGGTTCTCTTGGGTATAAGACTCGTATAGGTTCATAGGTAGGTACTAGGCTATCTGCCAGAGGGCATTTATAAGCCTAGCCAGTGTGTCTGCTTTCGCCACCCCATTGATTAACTGATCCTCTGTCAAGCAAAGCCAGTGAAGGGATCCCAGGGATGTATTTTCTGTTACTATCCACTCGTCAAGGTTTCTCTTGAAGACTGTTAGTGATGTAATTTGGAATTTTGTTCCAAAGCATGGGGAGTGTCTGTGGCAGGAATCTATCCCTCCAGCATGTTCTATTGTGGCGAGGTTTAGCTCACTAGAGCGCATGGCTCATAGTGACTTGGATTTCTTTAGGTGAAGCATGTCCATCAATTCTGAGTTGGACATGGCTTTAAGTCAGGCAGAGATCACCTCTGAGTAAGCAATATGCCACGGAGTACAGCCGGAGTTTTTTCAGTCTGGCTGCATAGGACATATGTTTGAGGCCAGTAGTCCTCTTGGTGAGGTACTTTGTGGTCTTTCCATGTGTTGGAAGTGTCTTGTGAGGTACTTCCCAAATGGGGCATTGTACTCTGGGTGTAATGAGTGACGAGTAGAGGGGCACTATAATCTCTCTATTTCTAGATGCGAACCCTTTAGTAATTAGATGGGCCACACAGAAGGATTTCCTAACTAGTTTGGCAATATGATTGTCAAAGGAGAGATTACTATCTACCTGGGTCCTCAGATCTCTTATTACCTCTTCTGTATTAAGGGGGCTGCCACCTATGCGGTAATCCGTGTGTGTTTTGTTTTTCCCACATGGGATGACTATGCATTTTTTTTTGGCATTTAGCTTGAGGCCATGACTTTGACACCAGGTGTCCATCTCATTAAGGCCCTTTTGGAGGATGTCAGTCGGCGAGTCAGTTATGGCTCCTAGTTTGCAGTCATCAGTGAACTTGGTTAGCC
The DNA here is from genome assembly GCF_019279795.1 of Protopterus annectens. Lineage (NCBI taxonomy): Eukaryota > Metazoa > Chordata > Ceratodontiformes > Protopteridae > Protopterus > Protopterus annectens. The sequence continues at coordinate 932,395,770 of NC_056737.1, forward strand.
ATAGTCCTCTTGTGTTTGCCTGTACTTCTGAGAAGTATATGCCGAACAGTAGGGGTCCTGGGACCGAGCCTTGCGGGACACCACTTGTGATTGGTTTAGAGTCGGACCTGGATCCTGCTATTCTTACCGTGTGCGTTCTGTCTGTAGGCCAGTTGGCAACCCATCTCGTGACGTAGGGGTTTATTTTATTTTTATTTATTTTACATTTGTTTACTGGGCTGGTCCGACTGGATGTATTTCCATTTTCAGCAGAGGCCCGGGGAGAAATGCTCCACATAGAGACAAACCGTTACATTACATATAAAAAAGTAGCAGGCAAAACATGATTGTAGACTACATTACACAACTGATACTTGCATACCAGATAGGACATCACCATTAAGTTATATTACAGAAATACAAGATGGAAAGGTTCTGTAACAGTAAAACATTTGCGTAAAGTATATTCAGGAAATTACTTTCACATCCAAAGTTATTAGTTTGTAATAGTTACTACTTGCAAAAGGTGTTTGAGAAGCTTCTCAATGGGTAAGCAGAAGAGAGTAATGAAAGAAGGTGTTATAAAGAGAAAAATTAGTGGAATCACAAGATTAGTCAGGATTGATGCATGGGCATAACCAGTGTTTAAGCTTTTGTTTAAAGAGGAAAGGGGAGGGAATGGAAGTTAGAGCAGTAGGTAGGAGATTCCAATATTTACCAATGGTATTGGAGAATAGGGAGTCACCAGCAATGTTAGACTTGGTTAACCTCACTAGAAGTTTGCTTGAAGAGTGTAAGGAATTTAGGTTAGTATAAGGGGTAATAAGGTTAGAAAGTATGGGTGTGTTATTAGGTTGGTAAAATATCCTATGGGCAAAGGTGAGTTGGGAAAGTATCAACATGTTTTTTTAGTTCAAGCCAGTGTAGTTGCTGTAGGTTCTGACAGTGGTGAGTTCTAAATTGGTTCCCAGTAGCAAACCTATCAATATTATTGTATGTGTTAGCTAGTTTAGAGAGAATTTTTCTTTAGGTTAGTGTATATGGGTGAAGCATAGAGAAGAGTAGAAATAAGATGAGTGAGCAAGTGTAGCTTTGGCTGTTGGAGTTGAGGTTTTAATTCTGTAGAAGGAGCCCAATTTTCTATTTATGGTTTTAGTAGTGTTATTAATGTGATTATCAAAGGTGAGGTTATTGTCTATAGTGATACCTAACAGCTTGGTGGTAGAATCGGGATCATTGGGTGCCATTTTTGGATAAGATAGAGAATTCTATTGGGGAGGACTTAATAGTAGGCTTAAAGAGCAGGAGTTTGTTTTTTTGGCATTCAAAAGGAGGCAGCGTTTTAAGAACCATGCCTCAACTGTGTTAAATACATTCTGTGTTGGTGTTTGTAGTTCAGATATGGTTTTAGCAGAACATATGAGTGTAGAATCATCTGCATATTGTATGCATGTAGCTTGAGGTATAGCTACTTGTAGGTCGTTTATGAATAAGGAGAATAGAAGATGTCCTAGAATGGAGCCCTGGGGGACACCAAGAGAGACTGGCAGAAGACATGAAAGTTTGTTATCCCAGAGAACTGCCTGTTGCTGAGGTAGGAAGTGAACCAGCGAACAGCCTTGGGGTCTAAAAGAATCTAGGGTTTTTATGAGCAGGGGATGGTTAACCATATCAAAGGCTTTTGACAGGTCTATAAAGAGTGTTGATGAGAGGATGTTTTTTTTTTTTGCATTTTTTATTGAAATCAGTAAAGGATAGGAGAGCAGTGGTGGTACTATGAAATGGCCTAAATCCGTGCTGGCAGTTAGCTAGTAAGTTTTATGTTGAGTTAAGTGGTCCATTTAACTGATAGTGAATACATTTCTCCATAATTTTTGCTAAGGGTGATAAGAGTGCTATAGGCCTGTAGTTAGAATACTCAGTTACCCCCTTTATGTAAGGGGATAATGTGGGAGATTTTCCAGATAACGGGGATGGTTTCTTCAATGATGGTTCTATTTATAAGGATGGATATGGGATGGGCAACTGCATCAGCTGCTTTTTGAAGGTATTCTGATGGTAGCTGATCAGCAGAGGGGGTGCAGGGTTTAAGTTTTTGGATAAGTTTTTTGGATAAAGGTGGTAGAGATGGGTTGTAGTTGGAATATAGGGAGATTTGAAGATGTGTAGCTAGGGAGGCTAGACTTGTCTATGGAAAGGTGACAGGCTAGTGAATTAATGGTATCCATAAAAAAGGTATTAAAGGCATTAGCAGTTGCATGTGATGTATTCTTTTCAGCCCCTAAGGGGGAGGGTGTATTAGTCTGGCCTGGGTGTAGTAGTCTATTTAAGGTTGACCAGAACCTTTGGGGGTTGTTGTGATGTATTTGCTGCAATTTACAATAGTACTTTTTGTCTAAGTATGGCTTTTTTAGTACTATTTCTTAACTGTCTAAAGGTTTGTTGATCAGAGGTTGATTTGGTAGCTCTCCACTTTGCCCACGATTTGTTTCCAAGTAATAATTTTTGTCTTGTTTCTTTAGTCAGCCAGGGGGCAGGCTTAGATTTAACTCTAATAGATCGTTTTGGTGCATGTTTATCAAGGATTGTTAAGAATTTGGCATTGAAATATTTAACAGCATCGTCAAGTGGGAGAATTTTTAAAGGGTTCCAGTTGCAGGCATTTAGTTCAGTTTTGAATAAAAATAGGTTAAAGTGTTTGTTACTTCGTGAGATCCTATAGGTTGTGATGTTAGTAATATCAATCTTTTGTCTTATGATGTAAGTTAAAGTATGGTCGCTTACATCATCAGGCAAAGTACCTACTAAATAAGTTTGTTGTTTGTTAATAAGAATCCAATCTAATATACTTTCTTTGTTAGGTTTATTGATTCGAGTGGTGGTTATTGTCTGAGTAAAGCCATGAAGATTAATGTGTGAGGCTGTTCAGGCTGGTGAGTTTTTTCTGTAATACCAGAGTGGGGAATGGTGTCAAGCCTTGGCGAAGTCAAGGTAGGCTGTGTAAACCACCTTTCCCTCGTCTATGGCCTTGGGTAACTGCTCGAAGAAGTCAACCAGGTTTAGTAGGCATGATCTGCCCTTAAAGCTGAACTGGGTCGGGTCAAGTGTTTGGAGGTTTCCAATGTCTGTTAATGAGTTTCATGATGCGCTCCATAGCCTTGCAGACCAGGCTAGTCAGGCTTATGGGGCTATAGTTACCAGGGTCAGTTGTGACCCCTCCTTTGTGGAGAGGAATAACCATTCCTGTCTGCCATTCTGTGGGCACGTAGCCTGTGGAGAGGCTTAGGTTGAACAGCGTGTTTAGGTGGGTGGTTAGTTCGTTCTATAGTTCGTGCAAGACTCTGCCTGGGACACCATCTGGTCCCATTGACACGGTGTTTTGGCTTTTGAAAGGGCTGTTTTCACCTGTACGTCTGATTTTTGGAACACGACACTTTTCCGGTATTGTTGTGGGCTGTTTTGTAGGTGAGAGGGGGGTGAAGTTTGCACTGAATCTGTCTGCCAGGATGTTGGCAATATCAGTAGGTTCAGTATATTTTGTGCTGTTTTGCATTAGTTCAGTGCATAATCTGCGAGTTGCCACTTAGATTCTTAACATAGCTAAAGAAGGCTTTGTGGTTTATCTTTTGAATCCTTGTCTATTTTTCTTTCGAAGGTAGCCGTGGATGATTTCATAAGAGACCGTGGTTTCTTACTGATACTGATCAGGGATGTCTTTCCTTCTTGGGATTTGCTTTTTTTCTGAACTAGTTTCCTCCTATTGTATAGCCTGTTTATTGCAGGGGTCCACCAAACTGGTTTCCTTCTCTTAGAGGAGTGAATCTTGGTTTTGCTAGGGATGGTACGATCCATGCATCCTTGTAGGTGCTCATAGAGTACATTTGTAAAGGTTTCTGCATCTTGGGCAGTGTTATCCTGTAGTGTGGGGGCTGTGAAACTTGCCACTTCTGTCTTAAGTAAGGTGAAGTTTGCTTTAGAAAAGTTTTTTACTGTGGTTTCCTTAGTTGGGGGTGGTGGTGGGGTGTGGACATCCAGAGTGATTAGTTTATGGTCTGCTCTAACCAGTGACTGGTTGACCTCTGGTGTGGAACACCTGTTACCCATATTGGTGATGACCAGGTCCAATACGTTTTCACCTCTGGTAGGGGAGTTTACCAACTGATCCAGGGCGTTTGAGGTGATGAATTCCAGGAAGCGCTGGGGCTGGGAATTTGTATTAGAGTAGTTTTTACAGTGAGTGGTAGGATAATTGAAATCGCCCAATATCATGGTGTTCGGTAGGACCTTCATGTTTTCCAGTGTCTCCAGAAAGTTGGAGTGGTGGTCCTGGGTTATGGTGGGTGATCTGTATCAGGCCACAATTTGCATTGCAGATTTGCCCTATGTTAGTTGCACATGGATGATCTCAGAGGTGGTATGCTGCGCCACTAACCTGGGGGTGTAGGTATCCTTTATGAATATGGATAACACCCCCTCCTTTTGTGTTTTGGTCTGTGGCCGAAATGTGTGGTGTGAGTTATAGTGCTGGCGTGCGCTGTTGAGCCTTGAACCAGGTTTCTGTTACTGCACAGATGTCTACGTTCTTCATACTGAGGAGTGCTTCGACCGCGTGCATTTTGAGATTTAAACTCCTGGTGTTGAGTAGCATAACCCTCATCTTTTTGTTTAGTGCTGTTTACGGATGTGGGTTTGATTTTTGAGCCTTGCCTAAAGAAGGCACTATGGAGGCAGCAAGAGCCTTTGCCAGTATACGAAAGCCCAGGGGTGACAGGTGCAAGCCATCTCTTGCGAAGCAACGTGGCTTGTTGAGCATGTCGTCCCAGGCTGACAGACACTGGATCCCCTTTGACACCAGAAGCTTAGCCAATTGTTGAAATTGATCATTTTGTCTTTATACTGAGGTATCGTTCTTTGTGAGGGCAGGATGCTGGTCAGGGTCTTACCAGCCTGGGTTGCATGATCAGAGAGCTTTTCCTTGGCTCTCCATGTAGTCCAGGAAGGTATGTCTCAGATCATAAAAACATGAACAATGACAGTCATGTTTGTACTTGTTATGGAATGACCTAGTGCTTGTGTCATGTGGCGGATTCTGGCCCTCGACAAGCAGCTAACTGTAACCTTATGCTTGTCCAGCCTAGTGAGTGGGACGTCAGTGTGCCTGACTGTAGTCGCTTATTATTAGTGTGTTGGGTATGTTTTGCTTTAAGAGCTGTGATGTGTGGCACACTGATTTTGTGTTTTATGCGTTGTCTGGTTTGACACGAAGTGCAGGTTGTTTGGGTGTCTGCTTTGGAGGTCTCTGATGCTTTTGCGGGTTTTTATTTAGAGCCTCCAAGTATGATTTTGTGTGTTTTTGCCAGTGCTGTTTTATGTCTGTGTGTGGCTGGAGGTGTGGTGCAAGCATTAGCCTTCTCTTGACTGTGTTCCAGTCTTGGGTGGAGACAGCTTAGCTTTTGCATCTCTTGCATATGTTAGTGTTTTGTGATGATAGGAGAGGGTTGTCTGTGTACATGCGGCAGTTGTAACATTGCTTCAGGGTTCCCAGATTCACCAGCTGGACTGGAGAGTGCACCTTAAGTTCCCCTTTGGTCATGCCTGAATAGTAGGGTGAGTTGCTTAGTCGCTTGGTTGGTGAGGGGTGAATAAAGAGCCTTGCCCTGCTGGGCAATCAGTGTTGGGGGGGTATATTAGTGCTTGCTATTATGTCTGAGCAAGTGCTGGGCTGTAAGATGCTTTTTGAGTGCTTAAGTTGAGAGTTGCAACTAGTTTCAAGGGAAAAACTGAAGAGACTTAGTGGAGCCGGGAGTAATTTAACCGTAGCTAACTGGCACTGCATGTTGCGCAAAACCGTGTAAACCCGTTTTTTATAGTAGGGAAATGAAAGAGCTAGAAATTAGCCCAAAATGGCAAACTAGTAACTTCTGGGTTGGAACCACTCCTCCAGGGACAAATACGTTGCTCAAAGCTCCCCTCTGTCACAGGTGAACAGAGAAACTTCCTTCAATCTGAGTAAGGTATGGGCAACTCAGAAACTAGTATCCCAGCCCTGCATTCAGCACTAGCCTGAAAACTGGGCTGTACTAGCTTAGAAAGGCAGGAAACAAAGTTTTTTTTTTTGTTTGTCTTTTTTTTTTTGAAAAGATAAGGCGAAAACAGTAAAAAAAATGCACTTAAACAGCTTTAAACGACTGCAAATGATCAGAAAAGGCTTTTGCACTTTAGTGTGTAGCCAACAACAGTTGAACAACAGTTGAACAACAGTTGAACAACAGTTGAACAACAGTTGAACAACAGTTGAACAACAGTTGAACAACAGTTGAACAACAGTTGAACAACAGTTGAACAACAGTTGAACAACAGTTGAACAACAGTTGAACAACAGTTGAACAACAGTTGAACAACAGTTGAACAACAGTTGAACAACAGTTGAACAACAGTTGAACAACAGTTGAACAACAGTTGAACAACAGTTGAACAACAGTTGAACAACAGTTGAACAACAGTTGAACAACAGTTGAACAACAGTTGAACAACAGTTGAACAACAGTTGAACAACAGTTGAACAACAGTTGAACAAACTTTTTAAAAGTGCAGGCAATCAAATAAGTATAATATGTGAAAAGCAAGCTTTTAAATCACAAACGCTGGAAAATCTGCATTTAGGCGGACAGCAGTTAAGTACAGAAAACTGATACTTAATCACTCCAAAGTCTCTCTCCTAAGCTAGAAGGCTTGTACCAGTTTAAGGCTTTCTAGTGCTACCCAGTAGGTTTAGTTACAGGAAAGATGGGGAAACAAGCACAGATGTCATCTTTTAAACCAGAAAGTTGAAAGATGGACAAACTGTCCAAATGGTCAAACTACAATTTCTGGGCCAAATACCTCTCCTCTCGTGGTAGATAGGCTACCTAAGGCTTCCTTCCAACACAAAGGCTTGGGGGGCTCAAAAGCTTACTGGATACAGCAAATATGTACCTGGACTAGACTAGTTACAGTAAAGGCGGGGGGAACAAGTGCAAACGTAGGCTTTTAAGTCAGCAAGTTAAGAGATGGAAAACTGCCCTGATGGCCAGATAAACTACAATTTCTGGGCCAAAACTCACTCTTCCCGTGGAGGATAGGCTACCTAGTGCTCATCACTCCCACTGATGAGCTAGAAGGCTTCCCTCCAACACAGAAGGGCTTTGGCTCAGAAGCTTACTAACAATCCTGGATACAGCAACTCTGTAACCGGACTAGGCTAGTTATAGGAAAGGCGGCAAATGGGCACAAGTGCAGCTTGCAAGCCAGAAAGTTGAAAGATGGAAAAAAAAAACTGCTCAAACAGCCAATAGCTACAATTTCTGGGCCAGGGACCACTCCTCTTGCGGTAGATAGGCTTACCTGATTCTTACCACTCCCACTGATAAGCTAGAAGGCTTCCCTCCAACACGGAAAGGCTTGGGGGGCTCAGAAGTTTACAGTATCCTGGATGCAGCAAATCTGTACCCTGGACTAGACTAGTAACAGGAAAGGCAGGAAACAAGCTTTTAAATCAGAAGGGTGAAAGAGATGGAAAAGCTTCCCAAACGGCCAGTAAACTAATTTCTGGGCCAGAAACCACTCCTCCTGTGGTAGATAGGTTACCTAGTGCTTACCACTCCCACTGATGAGCTAGAAGGCTTCTCTCCAACCCAGAAGGGCTTGGGGGGCTCAAGCTTACCAACAGTCCTGGATACAGCAAGTCTGTACCTGGACTAGTTATAGGAAAGGCAGGGACCAAACGCAAAATGGGCTTTTAACCAGAAAGTAGAAAGAGATGGAAAAACTGCCCAAACGGCCAATGAACTACAATTTCGGGGCCAAAACCCACTCTTCCCGTGTTGGGCTACCTAGTGCTTACCACTCCCACTGATGAGCCAGAAAGCTTTCCTCCAACACAGGCTTTTTGGGGGGGGGGGGCTCAGAAGCTTACCAACAGTACTGGATACATCAAGTCTGTATCTGGACTTTGAGTAGTTACAGGAAAGGCAGGAAACAAGCTTATATATATATATATTTTTTTTATTATTATTTTTAACCATCTTGTCCTGACTGCATCCTGACTCCCTCTGCTTTGGGTGTGGTCCCGACCATCTTGTCTCAGGGACAGCCTGGGAGCAGCAGGAGGTTTGAGTCCTCCCAGAAAGTCCCACTGAGGGGGTCCTTCGCAAACGAGCTTGTAAGAGGAGGCACCTGGACTCCACCAGAGTCCATCACCGACACTGGAGGAAGGGGAAGGTGCCCCAAGATCATGCCCTGACATCATGGAACTCCTGTACTCGGGGGGGGGGGGGGTCTGCCCAAAAATCAACCTAAGATGAATGTGTTCTGGAGGCATTAGGCACAGGCCCATCTACTTGGGTGTCCTCTCCCATAGATTGATCTTATAACATCTTTGGCATGGAAAGAACTGGACACTGTGGAGCCCATCTCTAAGCGCCCGAACAGAGTACTTAGTCCTCCCTCAAACAGGGCTTACTGGAACAAGGAATCCCCGTGGATGCTATGGTTGTGGTAGCCGCCTTTAAGAAAGAGCTCGCGCAGGAGAGCTCTGGTTCATCCTCCTGACCAAGAGTAAAGGGAAATGGTCCATTTTGGGGAGTGGGAGTATGCTTCAGCATCCTTCTCTGTAAGGGTGCTGAACTACATGGCACACGATCATTCGACTGCAGCTAGATTTGGTCAAAGAGATTGCAGAGTTGACTTTGGAGTCCATGTCGAGGGATAAAAAGATGTTCTCCACTCGGATGGCCACTCGTCTGTGGCAGATATGTCCATGTGTCTTCTCTCCCATGCTAAGGAGGGAGCCGCAAGAGTGGCCGGGATTGGCGTTGCCATTGGGTGCCACGCCTGGCTCTGGCTTTGTCTGTTCTCGGAACCCTTCAAGAAATGCCCCTTATGATGGTTCTTCCATTTTTGGGAAGTCAGACACTGGTCTGGAGTGAGGAGGAGGGAAGACACTGTTTGCAGTTGGGATCTGCTTTTCCCCTCAAAGATCCTTCTAAAAGAATCCGCGAGGGGCAAAGATTGTGGTTCCGAAAGTCTCTGCCTCTGGGGGAAGACAGAGTGAGTGTCCCTGGAAAATGCAGAGTGGGTTAGGATGGACACCGCCCTGGGGGCAGAGTGTGGGGGTCAAGAAAATTCAGGTCCCAAGAACTTTTCTTGGACAAACATAGGCAGCAACCCTGAAGGTCTGCCCAAATGTTCATCTCTGGAGGCAGTCGGGGGTCGACTATCAATTCACCCTGCAGCATGTGAGACCATTACAACAGATTGTTGGGTGTTGCAGATTATATCCAGAGGATATTTCATCTCATTTAGTGAACCACCATGACCACTGAAGCACTTCCGGACGTTCCACCTGCGCAAAGGGATGATGCAGCTACAGAAATGGAAAAGATGCTAGGAAAACGACTCATCCCGCCTGTCTCCCAAGACCAGTCCGGATCAGGCATTTTTTTCTGGTTCTTTAGTGCCAAAACAGGGGACCTAAGGCCCAATATGGGCTTTTCCACCTTGAACGTGTCAGTAGCCAAGGTGAAATTCCGAATGGTCACTCTTCAATCCATCCTGCCCTTTTTGCAGGCAAACGATTGGATGTGCTCAGTCTACCTCCAGGGCCCCGTACTGCCATATCAAGATGGACAGGCACTCCTGGAGGTTTCTCTGCTTCTGGCTAGGAGTCAATCATTATCAGTTCAGCCCCAAGGGTGTTCAAGGTCATGGCAGTAGTAGTACTTCACCTGAGGCTTCAGGGTGTTCAGGTCTTCCCGTACCTGGATGGTTGGCTCTTCGCTGTCCCTTCCAGGCATCTATTTTGCCAAGCCAAGAACAGTTTCCTCTTGTTAGTGAAAAGACTGGGCATCCCCATCAGCTTCAAGTCCTCACTGGCCCCAGTTCAGATCTTGGACTTCATTGGAGCTCAGTTGGACACTATCCAAATGAAAGTTTTCCTCACCCCAGACAGGATGTGCAGTCTCAAATTGCATGTTCTATACAATGTTCTTTGCGTTTCACTGTTGCAGTCATCACACTTGGGATATCTGCCTGCAGCTAGCATTCGTCGGCCCGAATACCAGAGTCTTGGGATTTGTGCATCGGATGCTGTCGCCTCTTCCATGTCAGGTCATCAGGGGGTGTAAAATATGCAGCTGACGCCATTACATCAGCTTTTCTTGCTGTGTGGGAGCCCAAAGCAGAAGCCCTTCACAAGTGCTGGTCTGCCTCTACCTGAAATTTACATTTTTTGAGTTTCAAACCTGAAATCTTCTGAAGCTAAGTACCCCATTGGGGATTATTTTTTCTTGCTCTAGCCTGTCAGGAAAAAGTTAACAATTGTCTTGCCTGTGGAAAGCGCATACCTGAGATTTTCATCACCTGTTTAGGCCCAAACCACGACATCTCTCACTGTCTGTTTTGTGCCTTGTTTAACGCCCAAACTATTCGTCAGGCTATCTTTGTTGCTAAATTTTTGCTCTCATTCTCAGTGTTCTGAAATGGCTTTGGTAAGCCATCCAATTACCAATATTCGAAAAAACGTAAGGGTGAAGACCGCATAGGTCCAAAACTGCCAATGCTTCCATTAAGCTAGTCGCCAGTCCGCCAGTACTCGGGTGCCTTAGCCCCTGATACCTGCTTCTACAGATTCACAGGCCTCTTCTGAGACCCGTTCGGAGTACGGTATGCCACGAGATGCTTAGATTATGGAACCTGCAGATGTCTCTACCTTGAATGGATCTGGAGCCGCTGTGTGGGCACTGGCTTCTGAGGGTGTATTCCGACCTTCCAATGTTCGTATTAAACTACTTCGTTTCAGACTAAAACAAGAGTTTCTCCGGCCCAGAGTTCGCACTATGCCTAGAAAACAGACTACTGATGTCCATGCTAAAGCTATCATGCCACAGAAACAAATGCTTAGAATGGCTGAAGACCTTGTAACTCTAATTAGTGGAAGTCAGCCTTCCCCCTCTAAAAGACAAATTGATTTCCCCTTCTGATCCAACCAACAGACCATGGGTCCAATGAGACCAACTCTGATTACCAGGACATACCTTATCTACCTATGAGGATTCCATTCCCTCTGCCTCCCCTCCAGAGGACTTTTCTTTTGATGAAACCTTGCATGTTCATCATGCTATGCTGCTGCAGTCCTCACACTTGGGTTATCCTGCCGTCAGGCGGTCCCGCAGTCGGCCTGAATTCCAAAGCCTTGGTCCGGCGTCTGTTGTCATTGCTTCTTCCCTGACGTCAGTGCAGCAGGGGTGTAAGAGGAAGCAGACGCCATTTTCCCCAGTCTTTCTTGCCGCGCGGTGCCCGAAGCAGAAGCAGTTTGCAAGTGCCGGTCGGCCAGCTCCTGAGATTTTCGAACAGAATTTCAGCCGAAGTCTTCTATAAAGCTAAGTACCCCGTTGTGGAAACTTTTCTTGCCTCAGACCGATGTCGGACAAAGTTAATAATTGTATTTATTGTGGGAAGCAAATACCTCATAAGGATTTTCATTCTTATTGTATTCCTTGCCTAGGCCCAGACCACGACGTTTCTGGTTGTCTGTTTTGCACTAGGTTCAATAAACGAACTAAGCGTCGGGCTGATACCGCCCGACATTATTTTGGCAGAAAATTCAACTACATTCTGTCGTCGGAACCTCCGCCAACCGCTATGTTTAAAAAATGCAAGGACAAAGACCGGCAGCCTAGACCAGATATAGAGGTCTCGGTTAGGCCTGCCGCCGGATCTTCGGTATTCAGTGAGGCGCCTGCTCAGCCCCTGACTACTGCAGATTTAGAAAATACGACTACCTCTCAATCTACTGGGCCACTGGAGCCGGTTCCTCCTCAACTCGCGGACGCCAGCCCTGGCGGCGATCCGGAGACTATAGACAGGCCTTCGGTTTCTGAAGGCGTCTTTAAACCGATGACTCTCCGTTAAGTCATACGCTAAGCTTCCAAAGGTTAAGAAACCGGGTTCACAGACTCCTACACAGGCCCCTATGCCTAAAAAACAGATGCTCAAAATGGCGGAGGACCCGATTACCCTTATCAGAGGTTTCCAGCCCCCTCCTGACAAAAGGCCTAGACTGGAGGAAGATTTACCTCCTTCTGACCAGGAATCCATTTCCTCAGCAGACTCTGAGGAACAGGATTACCCTTTCCCTCTCTGAGGACTCAGATGCTGAGGAGTCTATTCCCTCTGTTCCCCCCTGAAGACTTCTCTTTTGGGGAAACCCTGCACCCCATGAGAGAGCATTTCCACTGGGAAGGACAAGATTACTCTGACTCAAAAAAAGACTCCGTGAGTTTCTTCTACCTCAGCATAGACCCCTAGCCATTCCTCCTGTTTTAGACATTCTGGATGATGTCTACACTGAATCCAGTCTAATTCCAGATTCCTTACCTCCAGCACCTCTTAAGCCAGACATATCGAGTCCCTGACGCTCATTTTTTTTTTTTTTTATATAAAAGCCCTGCTGCAGACCCAGAAACCATTTCCCAGGGTCCCAAAGGGGTTAAGGCCTCTACTGCTAAGAATCCACTACCTACGGAAATAGATTCCAGGGCATTAGAAAGATGGGGGGGAAAAAGTGTATACCTCTGCCACTTTGGCCATGAGGGCATTAAACTGCCAATTCCACATGATTAAATACCGGCAGTACTTGCTTACTCGGTTAAAACAGAAAATGATCCCTCAAACAGATCGACTAGATTTCAAAGGGATGCAAGATTTGTTGCATGCAGCAGAACAAGTGGGAAAACATACCTTGCAGTGTGGTTTTGATTCTTTGGAGGCCTCATGTAGAGCACTGCAAAAGGATGCGTTATTTGGTGTCAAAGCAGAGGAAGTTTTAAAGAAGATTGAAGAAAAGGCAAAATCAATGCAAACCGTTTTACAGGTACAACCTCCTCGCTTCAGCAGAAACTGGCCATCAAAAAACTGGTCCTTTCCTGCTTCAGACAGACCCCAAAGGGGCAGGTACAGACGCCCTAGGGGCAGAGGCCAGGCACAAGGTACCTTCAGGCCTAGACAATGGCAAACCAACTCAGAGGGGGGAGACGACAGATCTCAACCCTTCAGAAAACAAACTCAATGACTTTCCTCTTCACCTGCCAAGCAAAATTGCCCAGGCAGCACCTCTAGGAGGAAAACTGGCTCTTTTCCCACAAAATTGGCACATCATAACAAAGGACAAATGGGTTCTGGATATTACCAGAGGCTACAAATTTCATTTTCGCACTTTACCACGGATGAGAGGCATGCCAAATCTGCCAACAAACCAATGGGCAGAGGCACAAAAGCAAATTTCAACTCTCATGAACATGAAAGCAATTCAAAAGGTACTTGCAAAAGAGTGCAAGGTCAAGGATTTTACTCAAAACTGTTTCTAGTACCAAGAAAGGACAAAGCCTGGAGACCCATCTTAGACCTTTCAATTCTAAACACGTACCTGGACATTACCAAATTCAAAATGCTCGCACTACAGCAGCTTCTTCCCATGCTGGGCAAGGAGTCTTGGCTGGTAACGTTGGACCTCCAAGAGGCATACCTGCATGTCCCTATCAGACAAGATTGCAGAAGTTACCTCAGATTTTGGGCAGGCACGACGTATTATCAATTCTCTGCATTGCCCTTTGGCTTATCTACTGCGCCCAGAGTATTCACGAAATGCCTGGCATCAGTAATTGCATACTGCAGACAGCGAGGAATACAAATTTATCCATATCTGGACGACTGCCTGATTTAAGCGGACAGCAAAGACATCCTACTACAGCATCTGGCATTTGTAACAAAGTTGCTAAGTTGCCTAGGGTACACCGTAAACAAAAAAGTCAAAACTAATACCCTCACAAGAAATAATTTTCCTGGGTGCCAGCTTGAATACAACGGCCCAGATGGCTTACCTCATGCCAGACAAGCAAAAACAACTGGCTTAGTACTTCAAAAAGATGGCACCTTCTACCCAGCTCACTGCAAGGAAATTCCTGCTGGCATTGGGGTACATGGCATCCTGCATTCAACTAATTGCATATGCAAGGCTGCATATGAGAACTACAATGGTACCTAAAAAGTGTATGGTCCCAACACAGACAGCCTCGAAGCAAGTATAACTCTCATTCCCTGCCTTCAAAAAGAGTTTCTATGGTGGGCACAAGCATGCCAAGCAAACAAGGGCCTTCCTTTTGTCTCACCTCCAGCAAGCCAAACCTTGACAACAGATTCATCAGACTACGCCTGGGTTGCACCCATGGCAGGACAATGCATACAGGACAAATGGTCTGCAAACCAAAGGCAACTACACATCAATCAAAAGGAGATGCTAGCTGTAAAAAATGCACTAACAGCCTTCAAGGACCTCTTGCATCCAGGACAACTTCTAATAAGGACAGACAACACCACAGTTATGTGGTACATAAACAAGGAGGAACGCACTCCTACCCACTATGCAGACAGGCAATGGACTTGTGGAACACAGCATTAACTTACCAAGTACAACTGCAAGCACAATTCCTGCCAGGAAAAGAAAACATTTTGGCAGACAAATTAAGCAGAAATTTGACAGACCCTCACGAGTGGAGACTACACCCACAAGTACTCTCAATGATAACTCAAAGGTGGGTACCACCAGACATAGATCTGTTTGCCTCAACCAACAATTGCCAGCTACAAAAAATTTGCACAAGGACTTATCCCCTGGCCTGGATACTGGATGCCCTATCATTCAGTTGGACAGCATTGTCAGTCTACACCTTCCCACCTCTGCCTCTACTGACCCAGGTATTACTGAAAGCCAGATCAGAGAGACCACAGATGATCCTCATTGCTCCGGACTGGCCACGTCAACACTGGTACCCACTACTACGAAACTTGACTCGCAGCCCTCCATGGATCTTACCTCAATTCCCTCTGCTGTTAACCCAACAAAACTCTCAGATCCTTCACAGTCAACTAAGGACCTTAAATCTAGCTGCATGGAAAATACCTTAAATTAGCAAACAACACTTCTCTCAAAGGACGTCCAGAATGTCATTTTGGAGGCCAGGAGGCCCAGCACCAGAAAAACTTACTCAGACAAATGGAAAATATTTTGTGTATGGAGCCAGGCCAGAAGCCTAAATCCTGGCATCCCAAATATTCCGCACATACTCCAATATCTGAGATGCTACACATAGGCCTTTCTTTCTCATCCATAAAATCCATGCTTCAGCCATTTCAGCTCAATATGATAGGGTTCCTCCCATTTTCAATCATCCTTTGCTAAGGCAGTTT
The DNA here is from genome assembly GCF_019279795.1 of Protopterus annectens. Taxonomy (NCBI): domain Eukaryota; kingdom Metazoa; phylum Chordata; order Ceratodontiformes; family Protopteridae; genus Protopterus; species Protopterus annectens. The sequence continues at coordinate 932,411,031 of NC_056737.1, forward strand.
CTCAGAGGGGCAAAATAAGACCCCCCAGAAAACCTCCAACTTGGGATCTAAATTTTGTACTGGAAAAGTTGACACTTCCTCCTTTCGAACCAGCCTTTTCAGCAGAGCTTCAATACTTGTCATGGAAGACAGCCCTGCTGCTGGCTATCACCTCAGCACGCAGAGTCTCAGAACTGCAGGCACTTATGGCAGTGGAACCTTTCATCATTTTCCATCAGGACAGAGTATCTTTATGCACCAACCCTTCCTTCATGCCAAAGGTAATATCCAGTGTGGCTCTCAATCAGACCATACACTTGCCCACCTTTTATCCAAAACAGAATAAAGGAGAAAGACTCCTTCACTCTTTGGACATTCACAGACAGTTGTTACTATTTGAACAAGACAAAGGCCTTCAGAAAATCTGACCAACTCTTGGTATCCTATGCACCAGGCTCAGAAGGAAAGGCCATTTCAAAACAGACCATCTCCAAATGGATAGCACATTGCATCTGCTTTTGCTGCTCACACCACGGGAAAGCAGTGCCCTAGGTCTCACTCTACCAGGGCTACAGCAACCTCAGCAGCCTTCCTCTGAGGAGTCCCAACAAAGGACATTCTGGAGGAAGCTACCTGGAGTTCAGTGCACACCTTCACCGAGAATTACCACCTTCCTCTATACTCAAAAAAACAGAGCTGGGTTTGCCACTGCAGTTCTGCAGGGCATCTTAGCTGCACCCAACTCAGTTTAGCTCCTACCACCCAACCATAGCTTTGGGACTCTACTCAAGTGTGAAGATGGCAGCAGCATAGCACAATGAACATAGTACAGTTTTGTACCTACCATAAATGTAGATGTTCGAGTGGTTATGCTGCTGCAGTCCAGGTTACCCTCCCTCCATACCCTCTACCTAACAAGGCTTTTCTTATACCTCCATGTACTTCAACCTTTGGGATGCATGTCTATATGGTGTATTTGCTTACAACTAGTACCATTGTTTTGCACTAAGGTATGTTTTGCAAGCTTCTTATTTTGCCTTCTTAGTTTGGGGCACCTGACATCTGGGGCAAGAAAAACTGAAGAAAATGGTGTCTGCTGCCTTTCTTACAGCCCTGCTGCACTGACGTCAGGGAAGAAGCGACGACAACCGACGCTGGACCAAGGCTTTGGAATTCAGGCCGACTGCAGGACCGCCTGACTGCAGGATAACCCAAGTGTGATGACTGCAGCAGCAGCATAACCACTCTAACATCTACATTTATGGTAGGTACAAAACTGTACTATACCTTGAGAGCATTTCTGCTGGGAATGCCAGGACTACCCACAGTCCAAAAAGGCACTCGGGAGAATTTTTAGACTTGCCTTAGCACAGGCCTCTAGCTATACTCCCTGTCCTGGATATTGAAGATGTTTTCATGGAATCCAGTCTTACTCCTGATACTTTACCACCGGCTCCTAGAAAGCCTGACCGGTACTACAGGGTACCTGACTCTCAAATTTCTCTCTAAGAATCCCACTGCGGATCCAGAGACCATTTCCCAGGGACCTAAAGGTATTAAGGCTACTATAGCCAAAAATCCTACCCCTTCGGACAAGGATTCAAGGGCTTTGGACAGATGGGGCAAGAAGGTATATACCTCTGCAACACTTGCCAGATGTTCATCGTGCATACAGCTGCTATCATAACAGATGGGTTATCCTGCCGTCAGGCGGGTCCTCGGTCGGCCGAATTCCAAAGTCTAGGTCCAGCGTCGGTTGTCGTCGCTTCCTCCTTGACGTCAGTGCAGCAGGGGTATAAAAGAGGCAGCCGACGCCATTTTCTTCAGTCTTTCTTGCCGCGCGGTGCCCAAAGCAGAAGCATTTCGCAAGTGCCGGTCGGCCAGCTCCTGAGATTTACGAAAATATTTCAGCCGAAGTCTTCTTGAAAGCTAAGTACCCCGTTGGGGAAACTTTTCTTGCCTCAGACCGATGTCAGACAGTTAATTGCATTTCATGTGGGAAGCAAATACCGCATAAGGATTTCCACTCTTACTGTATACCTTGCTTAGGCCCAGACCACGACGTCTCGGCTTGCCGTTTTTGTGCTAGATTCAACAAATGCACTAAGCGTCGGACGGAGTTCGCCCTTCACTTTTTTGGCAAAAAATTTAATTACATTGTGTCGTCAGATACTCCGACTCCAGTTTTGAGCAAAAAACGCAAAGATAAGGACCGGCATATGAGGTCCGCACCAACTACTGATACCACGCTAAGGCAGACTACCAGTTCTCCGGTACTTATCGAGGCGCCTACGCAGCCCCTGAGTACCTATGACAATGCATTACTGGTGTCTTCAGTACCCGAAGTCGTAGGCTCCTCTGCCCCCATTCCTACCACCGATACCGATGCCACTCCTGGTGGGGAAACTCAGAATTTAGACAGGCCTGCCATTTCTCAAGGGGTCTTCAGGCCTTCCTCCTTCTCTATTAAAGCCTTCACTAAATCTAAAACAGCCATGAAAACCAAAAAACAAGTTCCTCAGACACCTTCTCAAGGCTCCATGCCTAAAAAACAGATGCTTAAAATGGCTGAGGATTTGATTACTCTTATCAGGGGTCCTCAACCCCCCTAAGACTACCCTTCCTCAGATCAAGCTTCTATTGCCTCAGAACTTTGAGGACCAGGGTTGTGCCTATTCTCCATTCGAAGACTGATGTAGAGGAGTCTATTCCCTCTGTCTCTCCCCCCCCCCCCGAGGACTTCTCTTTTGGGGAAACCCTGCATACATTGAGGGAACACTTTCACTGGGAAGGCCAAGATTACTCTGATTCCAATAAAAGGCTCAGGGAATTTCTTCTGCTCCCCCAGCATAGGCCTCTGGCTATCCCTCCTGTTCTAGATATATTGATGATGTGTACACAGAAGCCAGCCTTAATCCTGATTCTTTGCCTCCAGCTCCTGTTAAACCAGACTGGTATTACCGGGTTCCTCATTTTCACCAGTTCCTATATAAAAGCCATACTGCTGACCCAGAAACTATTTCACAGGGTCCCAAGGGAATTAAGGCCTCTACTGCTAAAAACCCATTACCTTCAGAGAGATATTCCAGATCTTTAAAAAGGTGTACACCTCGGCCACTTTAACCATGAGGGCATTAAACTGTCAGTTCCATATGTTAAAGTATCAACAGTTTTTGATATCCAAGCTGAAAAGCAAAATGACACAACCAGAACAATCAGATTTAAGAGTTGCAGGATTTGTTGCATGGTGCAGAGCAAGTGGGTAAACATACCTTGCAGTGTGGTTTTGATGCTTTAGAGGCCTCATGTAGAGCTGCTGTTACGGAGTCTGTTATACGTAGGCATGCTTGACTCAGAGCAAACCTTACCAGATCATGTCAAAGCTAAATTATTAGATGCACCCCTTCAAAAAGATGTATTGTTTGGTGTCAAAGCAGAGGAGGTGCTAAAGAAAATGGAGGAAAAAGCAAAATCAATGCAAACAGTGAAAGATTTCCTGCAGGTACAGCCTCCACGTTTCAGCAGAAACTGGCCTTCAAAAAATTGGTCCTTTCCAGCCACGGACAGACCTCAAAGGGGCAGATACAGGCATCCAAGGGGTAGAGGGCAACCTCAAGGATCTTTCAGAGCCAGACAGTGGCAAGCACCAACCCCAAGAGGTGGAGAAAATAGATCACAGTCTTTTAGAAAACAGGCACAATGACTTCCCTCTACACCTGCCAAGCAAAGCTTTAATGGCAGCACCTTTGGGCGGAAAACTGACATTATTCTCAAAAAATTGGCATATTGTTACAAAAGACAAATGGATTTTGGACATTATAGACAGAGGCTACAGGTTCCACTTTCACACCCTTCCAAAAATGAGAGGCATGCCAAACCTGCCACAAAATCAAAGGGCAGAGGCACAAAAACAAATTTCAGCTCTCATGGACATGAAAGCAATTCGAGGTACCTGCAAAAGAACAAGGTCAAGGGTTTTATTCCAGACTATTCCTGGTACCAAGGAAAGACAAAGATTGGAGACCTATCTTAGACCTATCCATCCTAAACACATATCTACAGGTGCCAAAATTCAAGATGCTCACATTACAGCAGCTTCTTCCCATGCTGGGCAAGGAGTCTTGGCTGGTAACATTGGACCTCAAGGAGGCATACCTGCATGTCCCTATCAGACAAGATTGCAGAAGATGCCTCCGATTTCTTGCAGGTTCAACCCATTACCAATTCTCTGCATTGCCCTTTGGCTTATTTACTGCGCCCAGAGTGTTTACGAAATGCCTGGCATCAGTAAACGCCTTCTGCAGACTACAAGGGATACAAATCTACCCATATCTGGACGACTGCCTGATCCAAGCGGACAGCAAGGATATACAACTGCAGCACCTGGTGTTTGTAATAAAACTGTTGAACTTCCTGGGATACACAATCAACAAAAAGAAATCAAAACTAATACCCTCTCAACAAATTATTTTCCTGGGTGCCAACTTGGATACAACCACCCAGATGGCCTACCTCACGCCAGACAAGCAAGGGCAACTGTCTCAATACTTCAGAAAAATGGCAACTTACACCAGGGTAACTGCAAGGAAAGTCCTGCAGGCTCTGGGATTCATGGCATCTTGCATCCTACTTATCCCATGTGCAAAGCTACATATGAGGAAACTTCAATGGTACCTAAAAAACTTATGGTCTCAACACAGCCACAGCTTGGAAGCAATTATACCACTCATTCCATGCCTTCAAAAGGAATTTATGTGGTGGGCTCAAGCTTTCCAAAGAAACACAGGTCTTCCTTTGTGTACCTCAAGCAACTCAAATCATTACAACAGACGCCTCAGACTACGCCTGGGGAGCACACATGACAAATCAGTGCATTCAGGGAAAATGGGCACGAAAAGAGAAGCTCCTTCACATCAACCAAAAGGAAATGCTAGCCGTGCAAAAGGCTATTATGACCTTCAAAGACCTACTGCATCCAGGCCAGCTATTGATAAGGACAGACAACACCACAGTGATGTGGTACATAAACAAATGGGGGAACTCATTCATACCCCCTGTGCAGGCAAGCCATGACCCTATGGAACACAGCACTCGAATTGAAAATTCAACTACAGGCACAATTCCTGCCAGGGAAGGAAAACGCACTGGCAGACAACCTAAGCGGGAATATGACAGATCCACACGAATGGAAGTTGCATCCTCAAATTTTCACAAAGTTAACTCGGGCATGGGGACAGCCAGACATAGATCTCTTTGCTACCCACAGAAATTGCCAGTTGAAAATTTTGTTCAAGGACCTATCATCCACAGGCCTGAAAAGTGGACGCACTTTCCTTCAATTGGGCAACATTGACAGTCTATGCCTTCCCGCCTCTTCCTCTGCTGCCCAAAGTTCTATTAAAAGTCAGAGCAGAGAGGCCGAAAATGATTCTCATTGCTTCAGACTGGCCAAGGCAACACTGGTATCTGCTCCTGAGGAGCCTGACACATTCCCCACCATGGATCCTACCTCTAGTCCCTCTTCTGTTGTCTCAGCACAACTACAAAACTCTTCACAGCCATCTCAAAACTCTAAATCTAGCTGCATGGAGAATTCCTTGATTTCCCAACAGTTTCTCCTCTCAAAGGAGGTGCAGGATGTAATCTTGGAGGCCAGAAGACCTTCTACTAGAAAGGCCTACTCCGCCGAATGGAAACGATTTTGTGCCTGGAATCAAAAGAAGGGACAGAATCCTTGGGTAATAAATATACCTCAAATTTTACAGTACCTAGCTGAGGTGTTAAACAATGGATGTTATGTGATCCTATCTTGCCTACATTCTGACTGATGGGTTCGGAGCCGATCCCTCTGCTCCGACTCTGCACGCTTATGCTATAGAGTGAGGCCTCTAATTGGCTGAGCTATCTTTATCCCAGGATGCACCACCACTAATCCCCCAGATCTCGTTTGCCGCTTACAGAGCTTGGACGTGGTCTCAACATTGGCTGGGCTAAGTACTATATTTATAGTCTCTTTTCCTGTCAGTAGTTCTCTCTCTTCAACCCAAAAGCTGTTTTAACGGCTATTTTTTTGTGTACGAGTGTGTCTCTTGCTGTTTTGTTAAATTTTGCTTTATTTTTCCTGTCGGAGAAGGTTCCGTTTCAGTTAGAGGGGCCTTCCCCTGTACTAACTACTTTAGTGGTTGTGTGTGGGTCAAGTACCCGTTTAAGTTAGAGGGTCTTGACCTTCCTTGTTTTCTTCCCTTTCTTTCTGTGTGTTTAAAAAAAAAAAAAAAAAAAGTTTCATTCAGTTTATAATATTCTGAATACAGGCATACTTATTTGTACCTGTGTCCTAAAACTGTTTAAAGTTTACTGTTGTGTTCTGTTTTTTCTGCATAACAATGTCTAAGGAACATAAACCCTCCGGGTTTAAAAAGTGCACGAGGTGTGGGTTTAAAATGTCCATAACGGACGACCACTCCTCGTGTGTCTATTGTCTTGGCGCCAAACATCTCCAGGAATCGTGCAGTGTATGCCATGCGTTTTCCTCCAGAGTCCTCCAGGGGAGGAAAAACAAATTAATCCTCAAAGGATTAATCAAGCCTTCTTTCGAGGAGGCTTTATCTTCCTCTCCGTCCTCTTCTAAGAAGAGGAAAGCGCCGGCTCCGACCAGTCAGTCGGAACCGACGGCTAAAAAAAGTAAGCAGACTTCTCCATCGGATCCACGGACTTCGGAGCCGAGGTCGGAACGGTCTGCCTCGATGCCTCCTACCTCGACCCCACTGGTTTCGGAGCCGAGGTCTGGAGCATCGAGAGGCGGGTCACCCTCATCGGCTCCACTGATATTGGAGCCGATAAGGGTCATCGGCTCAGACACTTCCCCCTCAGAGCCGAAGTCCTTATCGGCGCCGAGGGAAATTTCCTTGAAGGTTTCCTCGGAGCCGATAATTGTGGAGTCCTTCGAGCCGGTCCCCGAGCCCTTCGGAGCCGATGGAGAAATCGGTTCGGGCCCGATCGGTATCCTCGATCTTCCAGGATGTCTGATTCGGACATCGACAGGGTACTCCTTCGACTTTTCCAGTCTCCAGTGTTCCAAAAGATGGTTTCGGCTCCAGCCCATTTGGCTTCGGAGCCGATGGTCCACTTCCTTACAGTACTTCCTCCTCCAACAGCTTCGGCACCGTTGGAGCAGGTGTTGGTGGAACCAGTGGAGGTGTTAGGGTCAGGCCCGACCCTTGCTCCGACTCCGGCTCCTGGGTCGGAGTTCAGTGCACGGACTTCTTCCTTCGGCCCTGGGGGGGAGGCTTCGGGATTGATACCTTCGGTCCCAAGTCTCCCTCTTGGTGCGTCGGCGGCAGGAGTACCGTCCACTGTCATGGCCACGGAGGGGGGACCTTCCCAGGATTCTGGTGGTCCCGCCTTCAGGGCTATGAGGAGTGTTCTAGCCAAATCTTCATTGGCTACCTCCACAGTTTCCCCAGCTCCTTCCCTACATTTGGAGACTGGGTCGTTGGCAGTTCCCCTGTCAGCAGACAGCGGAGCCCCGGGGCCTCAGGTTACCCCCGCTGGGGTTACTCCCCCTCCTGGAGGTCCTTCTGAAGCCTCTTCGGAAGAACCTCCCAGGAAGAAAACGTGCAAGAGGAAGCACGTTGACTCCCCTGACGAGTCTTTGACATCTGACACCGATCTCGATGATGCGGAGGGGTCCCCCAAGTCGTCCTCGGATGATGTCTCCTTTGCAGACATCCTAGAAGCCCTAAAACTATGAGGTGGCTGGCAGTCCAAACCTCCCTCTGCTGATGAGTCTATGTTCCTGAAGGCCTTCGGGGCTCAGCCCTCCGCCTCCTGGGTGTTTCCACCCTTCGAGCTCTTGGATTTGATCTGTCGAAGGGAGTGGGAACACCCAGACTCTGTGGAACCGGTGCCCGCTCATCCAAACAAATTTCTTTCAGCACCCCCAGATAGTTCCTCACGAAAGGTGTGGCTGTGGGTGCTATGGTGGTGGCATCTGCTACACAGCAGGATGTAGCGGAGGCTTCTACGTCCGTCCATCCTCCTAATAAGGAGTCTAGGAGCATGGATCGGTACGGCAAGTGCGCCCTAAGTTCAGCGGCCTTTACCTTGAGGTCTCTGAACTACCTAACGCACTTTACGAGATTCCAGAGGGATCTGATTAAGGAGCTGTCAGATACCCTCTTGGGTAACCTGCCTGAGGAGCTGGCCCAGACGGTTGGATCTCAGCTGGCTACAATGTCATCCATTTCGAACTCGTCCATGAGGCTCATCTCGTATGCGGCCGAAGGGGAGAGTAGAGCGGCGGGTACAGGCATTGCTCTACGGAGACAAGCCTGGCTCTGCCTGTGTCATTCATGGAGGCCTTCAAGTCTTCATTCGACGCCCCTTTGATGGGTCCTCCCTGTTTGGGCCCAAGGTGAAAGACACACTTACCGCTGTGAACAGGAGGGTAAGACTCTGACTGCCGTGAGGCACGATTTTCCACTCCCTTTCGGCCTTATCCCAAGGCTAAAAGAGGAGGGAAGATGTGGTTCCGGAGATCGCAGAATTCTTACCCCTCTCAGCAGGAAGGTTCCCCCTCCAGAGGCAGAGGAGGGGGAAATTCATCAGGAAGACGCCGTCCCAGAGGTGGCAGAGGCCCCCGCAACACTGGAGACCGCGAGTCCTTTCGTGGCTCTTCAACCTTTCATAGTCCCTGAGGGATTGCCCGACAGTGCTGCTCCGGAGCCAGTCGGGGGTCGCTTTTCAAAGCACCTAAAGGCCTGGGAAGGGATCACCCAGGACCGATGGGTGCTTCGAATTATCACCGGAGGTTACTCCATCCCATTCTGTTGTCCCCCCCTCAGTCCAAAAGAATCCCGGACCCACCACCCAGTCAACGGGATACCGCAGCCATACAAATTTCAAAACTGCTGCAAAAAGGAGCCATCCAACCGGTCCCCGCAGACCAGATCGGATTAGGGACTTACTCAAGATTCTTTTTGGTGCCAAAAAAGACCGGGGACTTTTGGACCTAAGCAACCTAAACCGTTCAGTCAAGAAGTCCAAGTTCCGAATGGTCACTTTACAAACCATTCTTCCATTGTTGGAGAAAGGTGTTTGGATGTGCTCCATAGACCTCAAGGACGCATATTGCCATATCAAAATACATCAACCGTCCAGGAGACACTTGCGCTTCAGCCTAGGAGGCAGTCATTTTCAGTTCCGTGCGCTGCCCTTTGGTCTCACCACAGCCCCCAGGGTGTTCACCAAATGCTTGGCAGTAGTGACTGCTCAATTGAGTCTAGGATTCCAGGTGTTTCCGTACCTAGACGACTGGCTTCTAACTGCCACCTCCAAGCATCTACTTCTACGGAGCCTGCAAGCCACAACATCACTGGGCAATTCCCTCGGAATCACCTTCAATTGGCCAAAGTCTGTGTTACGGCCATCTCAAAGAATAAGATTCATAGGGGCATAGAGATTCAAACCAGATGCGGGTCTATCTACCTGCAGACAGAATTCAGATCATACAAAATCAGGTTTGAGCCTTACTCCCCAGGTCCAAAGCCCCAGCCAGAATGGTCATGCAGCTATTGGGATCGATGTCTGCCACAGTTCTGCTAGTTCCCTTGGCAAGGTTACACATGAGAATCCTCCAGTGGCTTCTTTCAACTCAGTGGTCCTTTCAGAAACTCCCTCTCAGTCATCTAATATGGATCACAGAATCTTGCAGATGGGGCCTTCGCTGGTGGCTAGTGTCCTCCAATTTGGATCAGGGACGACCCTTTGTTCTTCCTCCTCCAGCGGCCACTTTGACCACGGACGCCTCCCAGACGGGGTGGGGGGGCATTCCCTGGGCAGGTAAGTCCAGGGCAAATGGCATCCGGAAGAGACCTCTCTCTACATCAACATCCTAGAAATGAGGGCAGTACTCCTGTCCCTTCAAGCCCTTCACTATTACCTCCCTCAGGGCGTAATTGCTGTTCACTCAGACAACATGTCAGTTGTCTGGTACCTGAACAAACAGGGAGGGACCAGATCCTATCCACTTTGCAGGGAAGCGATGAGGGTCTGGGAATGGGCAGTCTCAACCAAACGCTTCCTAGTGGCTACTCACATACCGGGCAAATCCAATGTCATAGCTGACAGGTTGAGCAGAACCATCCTCTGTCCTCACGAATGGTCTCTGAACATGACTATTACAAGACAGATTTTCAGCGAATGGGGAGTTCCTTGCTGCGACCTCTTCGCGACTCCTCTGAATGCGAAGTGCAAAGATTTTTTCTCCCTAACCCCGGCTCCGGGGAAGAGCCCTATGGACGCATTAGTCCATCCTTGGCCCACCGGCCTGCTTTATGCCTTCCCTCCAGTTCCTCTCCTACCCAGGGTAATTCAGAAGGTGTCTCTGTTAGGGAGCAAGATGATCTTAATTGCTCCTTACTGGCCTCGTCAAGTCTTGTTTCCCTATCTTCGGAAACATGCTCTGGAAGGTCCATGGTTCCTGGACCAGGTCCCAGACCTACTGATTCATCAGTCGGGACTACTACACCAGTCCCTACACACATTAAAATTGACGGCCTGGCTCCTCCTCTTCCGACCAGTCAGGAGACATGCACTAGACCCAGATGTAGTGCACATATTGTCTTCAGCCCACAAGTCTACTACGAAGAAACTGTATTCTAGCAAATGGAAAAGGTTTGCTATCTGAGCTCAACTCCGGGGCCTGGACCCCATTTCTACTCCCGTGGCAGAAGTACTCAAGTTCCTGACCTCTCTTTTCAACCAAGGCTCTTCTGTCTCTACCATCAAAGTACAATTGGCAGCGATTTCTAATTTTCATGAATCCATAGACCCACCCTTAATGAGCAACAGGTTGTGTAAGACCTTCTTGAAAGGTGCTGCTCTGTTAAGACCTCCGGTTTCTCATCCTGCACCTCCATGGGATCTCGATATAGTATTACGTGCCTTGACTTCTTCCCCCTTTGAACCGGCAGCTACCTGTGATTTAAAGTTTCTATCATGGAAGACTGCCTTTCTAGTGGCAATTACTTCAGCCAGAAGGGTTTCAGAACTTCAAGCTTTGTTAGTGAAACCCCCGTACTTGGTTTTTCATACAGACAGGGTTTCCCTCAGACCAAATCCTTCTTTTGTTCCTAAAGTCTGTTCTACTTTATGCTTGCAACAGTCATTAGAGCTCCCAGTTTTTTTCCCAAAATACTCCAATAAAGCGGAATTTATTTTCCACACACTAGATGTCCACAGGCAGTTACGTTTTTATTTGGATAGGACCAAACAATCAAGGAAGACAGATTAGTTTGTGTCCTTTGCAGAAAATAAATTGGGCAACGCGGTCACAAAGGTCACTATTGCCAAATGGATCAGGGACTGTATTACTCAAGCTTATATTTATTCTAACAAAGAGCTTTCCACCTCTGTCAAGGCTCATTCTACAAGGGCTATGGCTACTTCGGTAGCATTTCATTCTAAGCTTGCTATTGGTGACATTTGTGCTGCGGCTACATGGTCTTCCCCGCACACCTTCATTTCTCACTACAAATTAGATGTGGCATCTAGAGGACGAGCTTCATTTGGTTCCACAGTGCTCAGGAGTGTTTTCCAATGAGCCACCCGGGATTTAGGCCAGGACGCTGTCCCATCAGTCAGAATGTAGGCGAGATAGGATCACATAACATCTTTTAGTTATGTACTCACCATAACTTCAGATGTTTGGGATCCATCTACTACATTCCTAATAACCCACCCTCCTTCCCCCTTCCTTGGAGATCAGAGGATATCAGAAGGTCCGAATCCTGTTTCATCTTGAAACATCTAACAATGTTATATAAACAAGCTGTGCATGTGTGCATGAATGTGGACAAACAAGATCTGGGGGATTAGTGGTGGTGCATCCTGGGATAAAGATAGCTCAGCCAATTAGAGGCCTCGCTCTATAGCATAAGCGTGCCGAGTCGGAGCCGAGGGATCGGCTCCGAACCCATCAGTCAGAATGTAGGCGAGATGGATCCCAAACATCTGAAGTTATGGTGAGTACATAACTAAAAGACTTTCCTTCTCCAAGATCCACACTTCAGCCATTTCTGCACAATACAACACAGATCCTCCTTTATTCTCTAATCCTCTCTTAAGGCAGTTCCTCAGAGGGACAAAGAATATAAAACCCCCAAGGAAACTACCAGTCCCTGCTTGGGACCTAAACTTCGTATTGGAAAAGCTGACCCTTCCTCCCTTCGAGCCAGCTTCTTCATCAGAGTTACAGTACTTGTCATGGAAAACGGCCTTTCTTCTGGCTATCACCTCAGCTCTCAGGGTTTCGGAGCTACAGGCCCTCATGGCTGTGCAACCATTCATCATTTTGCATCAGGACAGTGTTTCCTTACGAACCAACCCTACCTTTATGCCAAAGGTAGTATCCAGTGTAGCTTTGAATCAGACTACCCACTTTACCTACCTTTTGTCCTAATCCACAAAACAAAGGGGAAAGACTACTACATTCCTTGGACATTCACAGACAACTTCGTTATTATTTGGACAGGGCAAAGCCATTCAGGAAATCTGAGCAACTCTGTGTCCTATGCTGCAGGTGCTCAAGGAAAGGCTATTTCCAAACAGACAATTTCAAAATGGATAGCCTACTGCATACGCTTTTGTTACTCATTTCATGGAAAAACTGTGCCTGCATGCATCAGATCCCACTCCACCAGAGCCACAGCTACCTCTGCAGCCTTCCTCAGGGGGGTCCCTACCAAGGATATTTTGGAAGCAGCCACGTGGAGTTCAGTGCACACTTTCTCCAAGCACCATCACCTCCCACTATACACTAAATCTAGAGCGGGCTTTGCCACAGCAGTCCTGCAGGGCATCCTAGCCCCTCCTAGTTCCACTTAATGCCTACCACCCTTACTTAGCTTTGGGATTCTACCCATCTGTTATGACTGCAGCTGTATGCACGATGAACATAGTACAGTTTTGTACCTACCATAAATGTAGATGTTCGAGTGCTCATACAGCTGCAGTCCAGGTTTCCCTCCCTCCAACCTCTCTTAGGACAGGCCTTATGACAAACCCTTTTCATATAACCTTTTGGGTACTCTTATGGTGTATTTGCTTGCAACTACTGTTTTTGATTTATCAACATTGCATTTTTGCATAGCATTGTTTGCCTTCCTTCTGGGGCCACCTGACATCCGGGGCAAGAAAAACTTAAGAGAATGGCGTCGGCTGCCTCTTTTATACCCCTGCCGCACTGACATCAGGGAGGAAGCGACGACAACAGATGCCGGGCCTAGACTTTGGAATTCGGCTGACAGAGGACCCGCCTGACGGCAGGATAACCCATCTGTTATAACTGCAGCTTTATGAGCACTCTAACATCTACATTTATGGTAGGTACAAAACTGTACTTTTCACATGTTGAAGTACCAGCAGCATATTATATAACTAATTAAAAAATGTTGTTGCTTCCAGATTCTGCAGAAAATAAAGATTTACAAGAGTTACTGCATTCTGCATGCCATCAGTAAACCTACTTTGTAGTGTGGTTTTGATGCCTTAGAAGCATCGTGCAGGGCTGCTGTCACTGGGTCTGAACTGAGAAGGCAAGGCATGCCTCGCTGAAGGAACAAATCTTGCCAGACCACGTCAAAGCAAAATTACTTGTGTTCCATAAACCAGGAGCGTTTGTTTGGCAGAAAAGTAGAAGAGGTTCTTAAAAAGATGGAGGAAAAAGCTAAGTCTATGCAAACTGTTAGTACAGCCACCTAGATTCAGTAGGCATTAGCCTTCAAAAAACTGGTCCTTTCCAGTCTTTACCAGCTTTTCTCAGCCCAAACCTAGGGGCAGCAGACCACCAAGGCTACACAGATTCTAAATAATTGAGTGCTCCCCCCTTAAAAACACGGAATAGTAAGCCACCCCCTATGGGAAAAATTCACGATTACTTGTCTCGCATCCTTCCAAGCCTTGCCCAAGTACTTGCACCCCTAGGAGGAAAACTCACCCTGCATGCAAAAACTGGATGCCCATTACCCTGAACCGATGGGTCCTAAACATTGTATCCCAGGGATACAGTTTCTACTTCCACTCACTGCCAATCTGAAGCTGGTTGCCAGACCTTCCTCCAAACCAGTGGGCAGAGGCTCAAAAGCAAGTACTTTTCTCTTCTCAGTATTAGGGCTATTCAGCCTGTTCAATAGAGCAGAGAGGACAAGATTTCTATTCCAGACTGATGTTTTGTGTTTCACTGTTGCAGTCATTACAGTTGGGTAATCCTGCTGGCAGGTTGCCTTCAGTCGGCCTGAATTCCAAAGTCTTGGTTCCTGCGTCTGTTGCTGTCGCCCCTTCCCTGACGTCAGGTCCTCGGGGGTATAAAATAAGCAGCAGACGCCATTTTCTTCAGTCTTTCTTGCCGCGCGGTGCCCGAAGCAGTTAGCAAGTGCTAGTCTGCCAACTCCTGAGATTTTTGTGTTAAGTTTCAGATCCGAAGTCTTCAATAAAACCAAGTACCCCGTTGGGGAAACTTTTTTTTTTTTTTTTTCTTGCTCCAGACCGATCACAAAGTTTCTGGTTGTCAGTTTTGTGCTTGATTTAACCAACGCACTATTAAGCGTGTGTATGATTTTGCTTTAAACTATTTTGAATGCAGGTTTAATTATTCAGAAATGTCGGATAGCCGGAGTTCACAAAAAATGCCAAGAAAGTGAGAGAGAAACAACCGAGGCCAAAACAGACTAAGCTTCTCCTAATCCCGTCGCCGGTTCTCAGTGAGGTGCTTTTGCAGCCCCTGACGCCAGCTACTTTAGAGTCGCAAGCCGCTACCGACTCCCATGTGGAGTCTGCTATGCCGCTGGAAACTCATGGTATCTGAGCCTCTGACACTATTCCCTCAGATGGGTCCGGAGCCGCTGAGCATGCACCGGCTTCTGAGGGTGTGTTTAGACCTAAACATCTCTACATTATACCAACTTCAGCTTCAAAGACTAAAGCAAAGAAACAAGCTCAAGAGCCACGTGGTCAGGCCTCTGCCCCAAAAACAGATGCTCAAAATGGCCGAAGACTTTATTACCTTGATCAGGGGTTCCCATCCCCCTCCTGATAAGAGGCCTAGGCAAGAGACAGACTATGAATCTTCAGATCAGGTTTCTATTTCTTCTGATTCCTCTTCCGATCGGGAATATCCCCCCCCCCCCCCATGAGGCTTCTGATGCTGAAGAATCTATACCTTCAGCTTCTCCAGAGGACTATTCTTTTGGGGAAACCTTGCACATTGAGGGAGCATTTCCACTGGGAGAGCCAAGGTTTTTCAGAATCTAAAAAGAGGCTCAGGGACATCCTTTTACTACTACCTCAACACAGGCCTCTAGCCATTCCACCTGTGTTAGACATTGTAGATGTTTTTCAGAGTCTAGTTTGACCCCTGACTCCTTGCCTCCAGCTCCTGTAAAGCCTGACAGATACTACAAGGTTCCTGACTCATAAATCCCTGTTTAAAAACCCTGCTGCAGACTCAAACTATTTCACAGGGTCCCAGAGGAGGTAAGGTTTCCACTGCAAAAAACCCTACCCCCTCTGACAGATTCTAGGGCACTGGATAGGTGGGGAAAAAAGGTTTACACATCTGCTACCTTGGCTATAAGAGCCTTAAACTGTCAATTTCATATGCTCAAATACCAGCAACGTGTCAGGACATTGCTTAAACAGAAAATGTTAAACACTGAATGTGCAGAAAACAAGGAAATGTAGGATTTATTCCATGCAGCTAAACAAGTTGGAAAGTGTACTTTGCAATATGGTTTTGATTCTTTGGAGGCCACCTGCAGGGCCACAGTTACGGGTTCTGTAATTAGGAGGCATGCTTGGTTAAAGGAACAAAATCTGCCTGATCATGTCAGTTAAATTATTAGATGCACCTTTACAGCAAGATACGTTTGGTGTTAAGGCAGAAGAGGTGTTAAAGAAAATGGAGGACTAAGCTAAATCTATGCAAACTGTCAGTACAGCCACCTAGGTTTAGTAAACACTGGCTTACAAATAATTGGAAAAGACACAGACGGCCAGCATATGTAGTCCAACGCTTTGAGTACAAAAGCAGGAACATAAAAATGTCCCAACCATAACTTCAACCTCAGACCGGTTTCGGCAATATGCCTTCTTCAGTGAGTAAAAAACAAGCAGGAACATAAGCATCATAATTATTTATATCCTACATCAGTCAACCTTAGCCAATGGTATCCTCCAACCCCTTTGCATATTCATGAGCCCAAAACAAGCTGACAAGTGCTTATACAATCATATATATAACAAGGTAATAAACAAATATAATTGAATTTATAAAATGTATTTATAAATATGAATGTAGATACCATAAGTGCATGTCTAAAGGTAATATTAATCAAATCATAAACTGAAAAACATAATAAAAATAAACAATATTGTATAAAGGCCATATAAACATGATTCAACCCAGTCCAAACCCTGTCCGCTACACACAACAATCTATACACCATTCAATTTAACAATCCAATCACTCCATATAACCATGTATATACATATACATATGTAAGTGCCATGTTAAAAAGGAAAACCACATTGATAAACATCAATAATGTATAGTATGTTAATTGAATGATGAATAGAACCCATTTGTATCATGAAAATAAATGGAGCCTCTCATAGCCATGTTCCAATAGGACAAAAAGCTAAATGAAAAATTATTCATTATAAATGGTCATTTATACCAGGAGAGAACAAAGCTCCAAGATGAATAATCCAATATTTTTCTTTAAAACTTAGTGCATTCTGCCATCCCTGTTGATGGCTTCTATCCCCTATAATCCTGTCAATGACGGTGAACATGAACTTGGCTGAAGGATGTTTAAGTGTATGTTGAAACAATGCATTAGTTGGCTTTTTGTTTCGTATATCACTTTTATGTTCCCCTATTCTAATACCTAGTGAACGTGAAATTTTGCCTACATAAAAGGCTGAACACTGGCATGTCGCTAAGTATATCACCCAACTACTAGAGCAATTCCCAAAAATTCTCAGGTCATACACTTTTAGTATTGGCACTAGTAAATTGTTTGGTTTTGTTTACCTGAATACATGATATACAATGCCCACACGGAAAGGTGCCCAATAGTTCATCCCCCATTATGGTGAGTTGTTTATATTGGGCTCCTCCACTATCCTGGTGTTTATAATGTGAAAAAAGAGAGCCCAATGTTCTGCCCCTTCTATAGGAAAATTGGCATTTGTCACCCAAATTCTCTCAAGAAATCATTGGCCAATAAAATATTCCAATTATCATTGAGAACCTTTCTAATAACCTGATGATTCCTCCCATATGTGGTTATAAATCTCAAAGCAGAATCGTGCCTAGTAGGTGAGTGGTCCCTATATTCCAGCAATTGACTTCTCTGCTGTTGACCCGACCAATTCCTGGCAGATAAAATATCAAATGGACGATATCCCCTTTCTAGAAATCTATTAGTTAGATCAATGGTGGCATCCTGATAGTCCCTAGCAGAGGAACTGATGCTTTTGATCCTCAAAAATTGGGATTTGGGAATATTACGGACGGTGTGGCGTGGATGCATACTAGATGCATGGAGTAATGTATTATATTGTGGGTATTTGCGGTGGATCTTGGTATCAAGAGTATTATCAGTATTTCTATACACAGGAACATCAAGGAAGTCAATCTGATTCAAGTTGGATGTAACCGTAAACTCAATTTCCCCATACGTTACTGTTAAGATATTCCACAAATTCACGTAAATACCCTAAATCCGCACGCCACACCATCCAGCAATCGTCCAAATACCTGCGCCATATGTCCATTTCCACCATGTAGATATTGTGTGATGGATTATAAATAAGGCATTCCTCCAGGTAGGCCATAAACAGATCAGCATAAATGGGTGCAAAAGAAGCTCCCATGGAGTTGCTAGTAACATTCCCCTTGAAAATACAGAATGTTTTTATTCCGTACATGTTCGGACATACAGATAATTAATGTGTTGACCTGGTGGGTATAGATCGGCTTTCTCTAACCAGAACTGTAAAGCTTGCAAGCCTGCCCAATGTGGTATGCTGGTGTAAAGGGATCTAACATCCAGTGTGCACAATAACCACTGTGATTCAATCTTGGTGGAAGATTCAAATTTCTTACATTCTCGATTCCTAACTTCAGAAATATTATTGTCAATGGCCCTTTCATAATAAGAAGCCAGTATCCTGACAAAGGCCATAGATCCATCTTGTACCGCTTGATTCCATTCATCGGTCAACTTATGTTCAGATCTGCTGACCATTGGTTTTAGTCTAATACGAAGACCCCTAGGAACCAAATTTTTGTGCAAATACGCCTTAAATAACCTCAGATGCCAAATATTGCATTCTGTATCCTGGATAATTTGTAAGAACTGTGTAGTGTCTTGGATCCTGGCTCTCACGTGTTTCAATAAAGGTTTTTAACTGCTGAGTTAAAAATACCGATAGTGGTTCCGTAAGTGAGCCATGCCCTGAAACAATCGGTCTACCAGGTGGGGATGTAAGAGATTTATGTATTTTAGGAAGCAAGTATAGTATTTGTTTAGATGGATCAGTAACTTAAATGTTGGGCTACACTGCGGGAGATGATACCCTCTTCAACCGCTCTGTCGATAAAGGTATCAATTTTTTTTGAACTGAGGTGTGGGATCTATGCCCATAGACATATAACATCTAGTGTCAGATAACTGCCGAATACCTTCCTGAATATAATAATCCATATCCAAAATTACCACCGCTCCACCCTTATCTGCTTGAAGAATAACAATCTTATCTTTTAGTTCCATCAGAGCCTTCTTTTCAGTAGGATTAATATTATCTTGCAGAATTTGAGATTCAAAAGGTGGAAAATGGAGATCCCCAAGTACTGCTTGTTGAAATGTAGCTACATACTTATTCATAGGGGGCTGAAATGTAGATTTCTGAAATCTAAATTCAGTAGATCTTTGAACATTATCTCTATTTGGATCTGAAAAAAATATCTTTAAATTAAGGCAATGACAAAAATCTAACACATCTACTGCAGTTTGATATTGATCACAAAAGAAACTGGGTACAAATCCCAACCCTTTATTCAAAAGTCTTTGTTGGTCCGCAGTTAACACAGTATCAGAAAGATTAAGAACATTATTGCATTCTGTATCCCTTATTTCAACAGAACTTGAATCAAACCATCTATTGAATCCGTGCCTATACCTGTTGGTATGTTTGCGCCCCCCTCTGTGTTTGTTACCCCTTCTAAAGGGATAGCAGCATTGGTTCGTTTCTTAGCAGGTGATTCTGCAGATGGAGTACCTTCACTATCGGTAAGAGAGGACTCATCACCCGAGGTACTGGTATATGACCTATCACTATGCTTTAAAATAGACCAAGGCCTTTTCCTTGTCCCTCCCCTGTTCACACCTGGACTAACATCCTTAAATCTTACTGATCTTTGTCTTTCAAAAGGTCGTCCTCTACTATAGTCCAAAACATCCCTGTTGAATTTCTTAACCTTTCTGTCCTTAGTTATCTTATCATAAGTTGTTAATTCTTTGGACAATTTGGTTACCATACTTTCATAATTGGTGGAAGATTCAAATTTCTTACATTCAATACTTAGATTCCTAACTTCAGAAATATTATTGTCAATGGCCCTTTCATTAATAAGAAGCCAGTATCCTGACAAAGGCCATAGATCCATCTTGTACCGCTTGATTCCATTCATCGGTCAACCTCTGTTCAGATCTGCTGACCATTGGTTTTAGTCTAATACGAAGACCCCTAGGAACCAAATTTTTGTGCAAATATGCCTTAAATAACCTCAGATGCCAAATATTAGCCCGTAGCCCTTTAAGGCCCTTTTCCAAATTTAAGAACACTGTTTGACATCCGTCTTGTATGTTGATACTACTAACATTAGAGTTGCTGCTTGGGATAGAATCCAGACCAAATACTTTTATATCCTCCCGATCAGCACACAACCCTTCAAGAATGTTATCCAGGTCCATAATATTAGTAAGGGTATACCAAATAGTCCAAAGAATAAATTTGGCACCAAAATAAGTTTCTGTAAAGTAACCAGGACAAAAAGATTAATAAATTCCTAGAGTAAACAAAGTGAAAGCATAAATTAAGGTATAAGGACAATGATAAGGCCCCGCTATTATAAATCACAGACAGGTCACACAAACTACCCAGACATAAATCTCAAACCACATCAAATGCTGTGTTTGCAAATTCCACACCGTATATAGCAAAATTAGCCACCCGGCCAAAAAACAATGCGTTATACCATATTACTAAATTTACTGAACAAACACCAGATGTATATTCATATATTCTATAGTTGACATATATAAGCCAAAATAAACCTCTAATGACCAAAAGAATCTCAATAATCCTTATACCAGTGAATCAAAATAGTGCCCACTGATCCTATATACATCTAGTATATGTAGTTAAATATATTTGAGTCCGTTAGGCTATTCCTAAACTAAGTCAGAACAGAACCAACACAGGTAGAGCTCAGGATCCTGTTAGATATACATTAGTGTAACAAGGCTATTTCTCCAAAAACATATAGGCAAAGTACAAAAGCCTAATGGCAATTGTAATATTTTAGTAGACCAAAATGGTAAAGGCCCAGTTACAAAATGACTAGCACCAGCCAACTTCTCAATCATCTGCAAAAATTGTTCAAACATACACCGGTGGTATTTAGCCAACCCCGGATTTGTTAATCACATAAGCAATGAGACAATCAACTAGATTAATACACAGACTAGTGAATATTCCAAAAATGATAACATTACATAGTATACATACTGTATTGAATTCTGGTCACATATCGATCCCCAAATGAACCTATAAATCCCCTTTGAGTACACCTTGGACCATTAAATAATGGAAAACTTGCTTAAAACACGTTATCGATGTTAACATTCTAATGCATATCCCAAGGACTCGAAAAATATATAGTTAAATGACATTCAGAATCATTAATGATTTTGCACCATCCACTCAAAATGTCCCGGTCAACATATCAAAATAACTTCCCAAGATTTAGATATCTCAGTGCCCATGAAAAAAAGGCCACGTAGACATAGGTTTTAGAAAACCTTAATTATTAACATTCAAAAATGCTGTCCATGATACCAAACAACTGTTTACACCATTAATATTGACCCTGTATTGTACAAAAATATGAGAATGATCAGTGGTTAGTCAAAAACCAACCTACTGTGCCCCTGACATATTCATATATCGCTGAAATTATAAAACATACCTAACAACATCCCATAACTTTTAATGTTCATCTGTATATCCAAAAAGGAAATTTACATACATACAATTGCAAACAGGAAAATCATATACAGTATGTAATATATCATAAATGTCCCGGTCCCCCAAACGAACCATGGGTGGCTCCCGTAGATATTTTAATAGTTCCACGACACTCCATATAGGCCCAAAAGAAACGTAGCTGTTGAAAATCTATGGCGACCCACGATTATAGATGTGAGAGTGTTCGATCTCGCCGTTTGTTCTTACACCTGGGTTCGGAGCCGATCCTCGGCTCCGTGTCGGCCGCTTGCAAGCTCTGCATCGAGAAGAAGCTCGAGACTAACCTAACTCCCACAATCCCCCTCTGCCTTTACCTCAGATCTAGTTTGCCGCTGCAGCGTTCGCATCACTTGATCGAGCTCGAGCACCTAAAGCTAAGATTTAAATACTTTTTCTTATATTTCTTAAGAATTATTTTTTTCCAAAAAGTTATTTAGTGTCTCTGTGTGTGTGTGTGTGTGTGAAACTGTTTCGAGGAATTCTCGGTTCCGTTTAAAGTTATTTTAAACTTATTAGAGTTTCCCTCGGGGCCTATCCCCACCCTTTACTAGTGACATCGGACACTGACTTGGATGAGTCAGAAGGGTCCCCAAAGTCACCTTCAGAGGATGTCTCCTTTTCTGACATCTTGGAGATCCTAAAGCAGAGAGGTGATTGGCAATCCCTCCCCCCTTCTGAGGATGTCAGTCTTGCTGAAGGCATTTGGTGCTCGCCCTTCCTCCTCCTGGGTCACTCCGCCCTTCGATAAGTTAATGGAGCTGATTGCTCGAAGGGCTTGGGAGACACCTGACACGGTGGAACCAGTCCCTAGAAAGCCTAATAAGTATATCACTGCACCCCAAAACAAGGCTTATCTAACAAAAGGAGTTCCAGTGGACGCTATGGTGGTGGCAGCGGCCACGAAAAAGGAGATGTCGGAATCTTCCTCATCTGTCCATCCGCCTAACAAAGATTCTAGGACTATGGACAGTAATGGAAGCGCATTTTTAGTTCAGCGGCTTTTTCTATGCGATCCCTGAACTATTTGACCCACTTTACACGACTACAGAGGGATCTAGTCAAAGAGTTGGGAGATACCCTCCAGGGTACTACAGATGCTGCTGTTTCAGAGAAAGTTACAGCACATCTCAATACCCTTACATCCATTGTAAACTCGTCCATGAGGCTGATCTCATACGCAGCCGAAGGATCGAGTAGGGCAGCAGCTTCAGCGATTGCTCTTCGTAGACAATCCTGGATGCGCTTATGTTCATTTGCGGAAGCCTTTAAGTCTTCCTTTACTAACGCCCCATTTGACGGTGCCACTCTCTTTGGCCCCAAAGTAAAGGAGACCCTTACCCAGTGTGAACAGGAGGGAAAGACTCTGTCTGCTGTCGGAGTCCGTTTTTCCACCCCATCCAGACCGTACCCCAAAGGGCAATGCGGTGGAAAAATGTGGTTTCGAAAACCCCAAGGATCTTTCCCAGGCACACAGGGTGATGCCCCCTCCAGAGGCAGAGGAGGGGGCAGAGGTGGAAGACGCCGCCCCGGCGGCAGAGGGGGTCCGCAAAACCAAGGTGACAGGGATACCCCCCCTGGAAAACCTTTCCAGCACTCTTGAGGAGGCCCGACTGTCCTCTAGAGGCAGTCGGGGGTCGCTTAGCTTTATACCCTCAGGCCTGGCAAAATCTTACATCAGACAACTGGGTAAAAAGCGTTGTTACTAGAGGCTACAGAATACCCTTCCTACTTCCCCCCCCATCCCAATGAGAAGACTCCCAGATGTGCCACCCCATCTGCGAGACCCTGCAGCTATAGAAATTTCAAAGCTGCTAGAAAAAGTCATCCAACCAGTCCCAGCGGACCAAAGAGGATTCGGAACTTACTCAAGGTTCTTTTTAGTTCCAAAGAAGACAGGGGACTGGAGGCCGATTCTGGACCTAAGCAACCTCAATACCTTCGTCAAGAAAGAAAAGTTCCGAATGGTCACGCTTCAATCAATCCTTCCATTTTTACGAAAGGATGACTGGATGTGCTCAATAGATCTGAAGGACGCATACTACCACATCAAAATGGCCAGGGCGTCCAGGGATCACTTGCGCTTCCGGCTGGGAGCCAGCCACTTTCAGTTTCGAGCCCTGCCCTTTGGTCTGACCTCAGCCCCCAGGGTTTTCACCAAATGCATGGCAGTGGTGGCGTCTCACCTGAGACGCCTGGGATTCCAGGTGTTTCCGTATCTGGACGACTGGCTCCTATCTGCCACCACCCAGCGTCAACTGATTCAGGCCAGGGATTACACACTACAGCTTTGTGTTCACCTCGGAATTTCCGTAAATTTCGAAAAATCTTTACTACAGCCATCACAGCATATCTTATTCATAGGAGCAGAATTGGATACGCATCATTTAATTCTAAGGCTTCCTCCAGAAAGGATAGCCTCACTACAAAGCCACATATCTCTTCTTCTGTCATCCAGAAAATCCCCAGCAAAACTGGTTCTGAAGGTTTTGGGTCTCATGGCAGCTTCCCTCATTGCGATACCATTGGGAAGACTGCACATGAGAGTTCTACAATGGCTACTGTTTGCGCAATGGTCGTTCCAACAACTACCTCTGACACACAAAATTCTGATCACGAACACATGCAAATCGCACCCAGCTTGGTGGCTTCAAACTTGCAACCTTTCCAGCGGAAGACCATTTGTGCTACCCACGCAGACAGCTACGGTGACCACGGACGCTTCCCTGATAGGGTGGGGGGGGCATCTTTCAGGGACAGACAGTCCAAGGCGAATGGACCGATTTAGAGTACAATCTGCACATCAATGTCCTAGAGTTGAGGGCAGTGTTTCTAGCGTTGCAACACTTTGCTCCCCTTCTTCCTCTAGGGACTATTGCAGTTCAGACGGACAACATGTCCGTAGTCTGGTACATAAACAAGCAAGGGGGAACCAAGTCTTATCAGCTATGCAGAGAGGCCATGAGAATCTGGCAATGGGCGGAGTCCACGGGTCGCTTTCTGATCGCAACGCATATCCCGGGGTCATCCAACATCATAGCAGACAGGCTGAGCAGAGCAATCCTGTTGCCTCACGAGTGGTCCCTCAAACAGTCAGTTGCGAAGAGAATTTTTCGCAAGTGGGGCCAGCCTTCCTGCGATCTTTTTGCGTCTCCAATGAACGCCAAATGTAGGAGCTACTTTGCCCTATTACCCCCTCCAGGGGAAGTCCCCAGGGACGCGCTGGTTCACGATTGGCCCCCGGGTCTCCTGTACGCTTTTCCTCCCTTTCCCCGATTGCAAAGTTTCTGCAGAAAGCCAACAACCTGCAAAGGACGATTATCCTCATTGCCCCATTCTGGCCTCGTCAAATTTGGTTCC
Source organism: Protopterus annectens (assembly GCF_019279795.1). Taxonomy (NCBI): domain Eukaryota; kingdom Metazoa; phylum Chordata; order Ceratodontiformes; family Protopteridae; genus Protopterus; species Protopterus annectens. The sequence continues at coordinate 932,435,742 of NC_056737.1, forward strand.
CCTTTCTTCTGGCACATTGCATTCGGGGATGCTGGACCCGGAACCAGATCTACTGACCCACTCGTCAGGGGCTCCCCACCCCTCGCTCTTGTCACTCCATCTAGCAGCTTGGCTGCTCCGCTTCCCTACTTAGCTAGGTCTGATCTTCTCTCACCTGCAGTTCAGAATATACTAGTAGCTTCTCATAAAGCTTCCACTACAAAGACCTACACTAGTAAATGGAAGCGTTTTGTGTTCTGGGCAAATACACAGCATTTAGACCCTGTTATAGCTCCTTTAAGCAAGATCTTGGAGTTTTTAACAGAATTGTTCCACCAAGGAGCTTCTCCAGCCACTTTAAGGGTGCAATTGGCTGCCATTTCCAACTTTCATGTGGAAGAATGTGGGGCACCTATTATGGCTCACAGACTTTGTAAGGCCTTCTTAAAAGGATCTTTCCATATTAGACCACCAGTTAGAACTCCTACATCTCCTTGGAATCTAAATCTCTTATCTAAATTGATGTTACCTCCATTTGAGCCAGCCTCCTCTTGTCCATTAAAGTATTTGTCGTGGAAGACCCTCTTTTTGGTAGCCATTACATCCACTAGGCGAGTGTCTGAGCTTCAGGCTCTTTCCATTAAACACCCTTATCTGATCTTTCACTCTGACAGAGTATCTCTTCGCACTAATCCATCCTTTCTCCCCAAAGTCTGCTCTATTAATAACATTAATCAATCCATTGAACTGCCTACCTTTTTCAAAAATCACTCCAATAAGTTGGAGTATATGCTACATAAGTTGGATGTTCATAGACAACTTAGATTTTACTTGGATAGAACAAAGGATCACAGGAAATCTGATCAACTTTTTGTAGCTTTCGCTGATAGCAGGAAAGGTGTAGCAGTTACTAAACGAACCCTTTCCAAATGGCTAACTGATTGCATTATATTCGTTTATGATTCTTCAGAACAAACTTTACCTGTCAAACCTAAGGGGCACTCTACAAGATCAGTTTCTACATCCCTGGCTCATGCAGCTCGCCTACCATTAGACACTATTTGTGCAGCTGCCACTTGGTCTAAACCACATACATTCATTTCTCATTACAAGGTAGACAAGGTTTCTAGGGACAGGGCAACCTTTGGTTCCACTGTGCTCAAGAATGTTCTCCCGTGAGTTCCTCAGGAACATGGAGCTAGGGACGCTACCCAGGTGTAAGAACAAACGGCGAGATTGAACACTCACATTTAGAAGTTATGTCCTTACCATAACGTTCCATGTGGAGTGTTCATCTCGCCTTTGTTCTTACATTCCCACCCTCAGGAAGAACGTACAGTTTGGTGCCTGGTCTGGATTATTTGGTTTCTGCTTTTGCAGTGGTTGTATATATATGTATATCTTGTATATATATATATATATGGATAAGTGCTTGTACAGCTATGTTTGTTTTTGCATGAATATGCTCTCTCTCTGACTTCTGGTTTGCTTGCAAACTAGATCTGAGGTAAAGGCAGAGGGGGATTGTGGGAGTTAGGTTAGTCTCGAGCTTCTTCTCGATGCAGAGCTTGCAAGCGGCCGACACGGAGCCGAGGATTGGCTCCGAACCCAGGTGTAAGAACAAAGGCGAGATGAACACTCCACATGGAACGTTATGGTAAGGACATAACTTCTAATTCTCCACTACTGAAGTACTGCCACAATACATTCCAAAAGGAGATTTCCAATTGCCAAATATGTCTTCCGAAAAGTCTGCCCAAACCAAACTAAGCCACCAAGTGTAATGAAATCACCAGTACCTTTACGACGCTGCTAAACACTCCCCATGTATCCATCCGAAAGCACCAACTGCCGAAAACATCACAAAGGAAAAAAGAAGCGTAGATAAATCCACAGCAAAGCGACTGATGAGATAACTAAATAAACCTGGTAAGGAGTCCTCTCCTACCGATAGCGAAGGCTAGACGCCAACAGCGAGAACCAACAAGAACCAGAAAACACTAAGTCTCGCACGTACAGCTTGCACGGCCAAACCAAAATAGAAAAGACAGACGGCCAGCATATGTAGTCCAACGCTTTGAGTACAAAAGCAGGAACATAAAAATTTCCCAACCATAACTTCAACCTCAGACCGGTTTCGGCAATATGCCTTCTTCAGTGAGTAAAAAACAAGCAGGAACATAAGCATCATAATTATTTATATCCTACATCAGTCAACCTTAGCCAATGGTATCCTCCAACCCCTTTGCATATTCATGAGCCCAAAACAAGCTGACAAGTGCTTATACAATCATATATATAACAAGGTAATAAACAAATATAATTGAAAATACAAAATGTATTAATAAATATGAATGTCGATACCATGAGTGCATGTCTAAAGGTGGTAATAATCAAATCATAAACTGAAAAACATAATAAAAATAAACAAAAATATTGTATAAAGGCCATATAAACATGATTCAACCCAGTCCAAACCCTGTCCACTACACACAGAACAATCTATATGTCATTCAATTTAACAATCCAATCACTCCATATAACCATGTATATACATATACATATGTAAGTGCCATGTTAAAAAGGAAAACCACATTGATAAACATCAATAATGTATAGTATGTTAATTGAATGATGAATAGAACCCATTTGTATAATGAAAATAAATGGAGCTCTCATAGCCATGTTTCAATAGGACAAAAAGCTAAATGAAAAATTATTCATTATAAATGGTCATTTATACCAGGAGAGAACAAAGCTCCAAGATGAATAATCCAATATTTTTCTTTAAAACTTAGTGCATTCTGCCATCCCTGTTGATGGCTTCTATCCCCTATAATCCTGTCAATGACAGTGAACTTGGCTGAAGGATGTTTAAGTGTATGTTGAAACAATGCATTAGTTGGCTTTTTGTTTCGTATATCACTTCTATGTTCCCCTATTCTAATACGTAGTGAACATGAAGTTTTGCCTACATAAAAGGCTTAACAGTGGCATGTCGCTAAGTATATCACCCAACTACTAGAGCAATTCCCAAAAATTCTCAGGTCATACACTTTACTAGTATTGGCACTAGTAAATTGTTTGGTTTTGTTTACCTGAATATATGATATACAATGTCCACACGGAAAGGTGCCCAATAGTTCATCCCCCATGATGGTGAGTTTATATTGGGCTCCTCCACTATCCTGGTGTTTATAATGTGAAAAAAGAGAGCCCAATGTTCTGCCCCTTCTATAGGAAAATTGGCATTTGTCACCCAAATTCTCTCAAGAAATCATTGGCCAATAAAATATTCCAATTATCATTGAGAACCTTTCTAATAACCTGATGATTCCTCCCATATGTGGTTATAAATCTCAAAGCAGAATCTCTTCTCCTCCTCAAAGGGGCAGATCCCAGGCGCAAGGTTCATACAGGCCAAAGCAATGGGGTGCGTCTACCTACAAAGTTGAAGACAAATCACAACCATTCAGGAAGCGGTCCCAATGACTTCCCTCTGCCTGCACCAAGCACTTATCTCCTGGCAGCACCCTTAGGGGGGAAAATTAGCACTTTTTTTCTCAAAATTGGCACATAACCCAGGACAAGTGGGTTCTAAATATATAGTGTCACAAGGCTTACAAGCTCCATTTCCATACCCTGCCTAAAGCAAGCTGTTGGCCAGATCTGCCAAAAAAATCAATGGGCAGAGGCACGAAAACAAGTCTCATCCCTTATGGCCATGGGGGCCATTCATAAAGTACCAGAGCAGGGACCATGATTTTACTCAAGACTGTTCTTGGTACCCAGAAAGGACAAATCCTGGAGACCAATACTGGACCTATCTATTCTGAACACATTCCTGGATATACCAAAATTCAAAATGTTGACTTTGCAGCAGCTTCTGCCCATGCTGGGCAAGAATGCTTGGCTTGTAACTTTAGACCTAAAAGAGGCATACCTGCATGTCCAAATCGGACAAGCCTGCAGAAGATACCTCAGATTCAAGGCTGGCACAATGCATTACCAATTTTCTGCACTGCCCTTTGGCTTACCTACTGCACCCAGGGTCTTTACAAAGTGCCTGGCACCAGTAATTGCATTCTGCAGACAAAGAGGAATACAAATATATCCTTACTTGAACGATTGTTTAATTCAAGCAGAGAAGAGGACATTCTCCTACATCATCTGGCATTTGTGAAAAGACTAACATGCCTAGGGTACACAGCCAATGAAAAAAAGTCAAAACTAGTACCCTCTTGAGATGATATTCCTGGGTGCAAGCTTAAATACAACTGCCCAGATGGCTTATCTCATGCCAGACAAAGGCAACTGACTACCTATTTCAAAATGTTGGCAACAAAGGCCCAGTTATCTGCAAGAAAAATTCTGCAGGCTTTGGCCTTCATGGTATCATGCATCCTACTAATTCCATATGCAAGACTGCATATGAGGAAACTTCAGTGGTACCTAAAAAGTGTTTGGACTCGACATTGCCACAGTCTGGAAACTGTGATTACTCTCATCCCCTGCCTGCAACAGGAGTTTCGATGGTGGGCAAAGGCTTGTCACCAGAACAAGGGACAGCCATTCACATTACCCCCAGCCAGGCAGACACTAAACAATAGATGCATCAGATTATGCCTGGGGGGCCCACATGGCAGGAAGATATATTCAGGGCACATCGTTCTCAAGCCAAATGCATTTACATATCAATCAAAAAGATGCTAGCTGTTCAAAATGCCCTGACATCCTTCAAGGACCTACTTCATCTGGGACAACTACTGATAGACAACACCACGGTCATGTGGTATATAAACAAACGGGGCACACATTCTTGCCCCCTTTGTAGACTAGCCATGACTTTGTGGGACACAACATTGACTTACCAAGTGCATCTGCAGGCACAATTCCTGCCAGGAAAGGAAAATACTCTGGCAGACTAAGCAGAAACCTCATGGATCCCCACGAGTGGCAGCTGGACCCACAAGTCTTCAACATAACAAGGAAATGGGGATGCCCGGACTTGGGTCTATTTGCCTCCCCTCACAACTACCAACTAAAAAGATTCTGCACAAGGACTTATCACAGACAAGCATGGAAAGTGGATGCCCTATCTTTCAGCTGGAAAAACCTTTCAGTATATGCCTTTCCGCCACTGCCTCTCCTCCCCAAGGTATTCTTAAGTCAGACAGGAGAAGCCAAAGATGATGCTGATTGTCCCAGACTGGCCCAGCCAGTACTGGTACTCAGTCCTGAGGAACTTGTCTCAATGCCCAGCTTGGACCTTGCCTCAAATACCTTGTCTATCCCAGCAAAACGGTCAGATCCTGCACAGCCAACTCAGGACCTCAAACCTGGCAGCATGGCGGATAATGTCATACAAAAACGCACCTCAGTAAAGCTGTGATGGATGTCCTTTTGGAAGCCAGAAGGCCTAGTACTAGAAAATCTTACGCTGGAAAATGGAAGAGATTCTGTGCTTGGAACCAGGAACAAGGGACTGATACAGCTGTACCAAACATTCCTCAGATTTTGCAATACCTAACTGAGATGCTGGATATGGGCCTATCCTTTTCATCAATTAAAATTCATGCCTCTGCCATTTCGGCTCATTACAATAGAGCTACCAATCTTTTTCTCATCCTTTTGTTAAGGCAGTACCTCAGAGGATCCAAAAAATTAAGGCTTCCAAGGAGATCACCAATACCTGCATGAGACCTCAACTATGTCATGGAAAAACTCACCCTGCCTCCTTTTGAGCCAGCTGCTACTGCTGATATAAAGTTTTTATCTTGGAAAACCGCTCTGCTCCTAGCAATAACTTCTGCAAGACTAGTTTCAGAGCTGCAGGCACTCATGGCTGTGGAACCTTTTATTATTTTTTATCCAGACAGGGTTTCTCTGAGGAAAAACCCAACATTTATGCCTAAGGTGGTGTCTAGTGCGTCTCTTAACCAAACTATTCATCTGCCAACTTTTTATCCAAATCTGCAGAACAAGGGGGACAGAATTCTGTATTCTTCGGACGTACACAGACAGCTTAGATTTTACTTGGACAGAACCAGAGTTTTCAGGAAGACAGAGCAATTAATAGTGGCATATGCTGCAGGATCACAAGGAAAGGCTATCTCAAAGCAGACTGTTTCAAAGTGGATAGGCCACTGCATTCATTTCTGCTATTCACAGCATGGCAAGCCACTAAGGGCATTAGGCCACATTCAACCAGAGCTGCAGCCACTTCAGCAGCCTTCTTCAGGGGAGTACCAACCGAAGACATTTTAGAGGCTGCTACTTGGAGTTCAGTGCACACCTTTACAAAGCACTACCATCTGCCACTGTACTCTAAATCCAGAGCAGGCTTTGCCACTGCAGTTCTGCAGGGCCTCTTAGCCGCTCCTAATGCTGTTTAGCTGCAACCTCCCAACCATAGCTTTGGGACTCTACCCAAATGTAATGACCAACAGTGAAACACTAAGAACATAGTACAGTTGTGTACACTTACCATAAAATGTAGATGTTGGTGTATTCAATGTTGCAGTCCAGGTTACCCACCCACCATCCCCATTTTTTCTGCTGAAACTTATCTTTCCTTCTCTGACTTATGCAACCTATGTGGTGTATTTGCTTGTAGATGAAGGTAGTTTTATATTGGTGCATGTATTTTTATATATTTATAAATTCTGCCTGCCCTTTTAGGGGGGCACCTGACATCTGGGGCAAGAAAAACTGAAGAAAATGGCGTTGGCTGCTTATTTTATACCCTGACGACCTGACGTCAGGGAAGGGGCAACAGCAACTGACGCAGGACCCAAGACTTTGGAATTCAGGCTGACTGAGGCCAAACTGCCTGCAGGATTACCCAAATGTAATGACTGCAGCAGTGAATACACATCTACATTTATGCAAGTGTACACAACTGTACTTTCCTGGTGCCCAGAAATGAGGGCTCTTGCCCTATTTTCGACCTGTCCATTCTCAACACCTTCCTGGGGGTCCCAAAATTCAAAATGCTTACACTACAACAGCTGCTTCCTATGCTAGCCAAGGACTCCTGGCTAGTCGCTCTAGACCTAAAAGAAGCTCATCTGCACATCCCCATAAAGGAATCTTGCAGGAAATATCTCAATTTCAGGGCAGGCTCACAATGACACTTCAATTCTACTTCCCAACCCTGCCCAACTGCTTGTGCCTCTAGGAGGAGAACTTGCTCTTCATGCAAACAACTGGATGTCAATCGCTCTAGACCGATGGGTCCTCACCATTGTATCACAGGGGGACAATTTCTACTTCCATTCATTGGCCACCCCAAGAGGGTTTCCAGACCTTACTCCAAACCAGTGGCCAGAGGCTCAAAAGCGTGCACTTTCCCTGCTCAGTATCGAAGCTATTCTACCTGTTCCAGTAAAATAAAGGGGTCAGGGCTTCTACTGCAGACTTTTCTTGGTGTCCAGAAAAGAGGGCTCTTGATGCCCAATCCTGGATCTTTCAATTCTCAACACCTTTCTGGTGGTCCCAAAATTCAAGATGCTAACCCTGCATCAGCTTCTCCTATGCTAGCCAAGAATGCCTGGTTAGTCACTCTAGGCTTAAAAGAAGCTTATCTGCACATCCCCATAATCATGCAGGAAATATCGAAGTGCATGAACCCTTCCCTGAAGCAATCAGTTCTCTGCACTTCCCTTTGACTTATCTAATGTGCCCAGAGTTTTCACAAAAATGTCTGGCTCCAGCCCTTGCATACTGCAGGCAGAGAAATATCCAAATTTATCCATACTTGGACTATTGCCTGATTCAGGCGGGCAGTTGGGGAATTGCTACTTCAGCACCTGGCCTTTGTAAAGCGACTTCTAACTTCTCTGGGGTACACCATCAAGGAAAAGAAATCCCATCTGGTGCCCAGGCAGAAGATTGTATTCCTGGGAGCAAGCTTGAACGCAACTTCCCAAATGGCATTCCTAACTCCAGAAAAGCAGGTTTATTTGACAAACTACTTCAAACTAATGGCCACCAGAACCCAGCTGTCTGCAAGAAAAATACTGCAAGCCCTAGGATTCATGGTGTCGTGAATTCTTGTAATTCCATATGCAAGACTGCATATGAGGAAACTTCAATGGTACTTAGTCTCTGGTGCCAACATTCTCCGGACCTGGAAACCATTATTCCTACCATTCCTTGTCTAAGGGCAGAGTTCTTTTGGTGGGCAGAGGCTTGCAACCACAAGGGACTCCCTTTCACTCAAGCCCTCACCACCCAAATCCTGACAACAGACTCATCAGACAATGCATGGGGTGCTCACATGGCTGTCAAATGCATTCAAAGCAAGTGGAGCCCAGAACAAATTCACCTACATTTCAATCAAAAAATGTTAGCTGTACAGAATGCTCCGATAGCCTTCAAAAACCTTGTCCTTCCAGGACAATTCTTGGTAAAGACAGACAAGTGGGGGGTGGGACTCAGTCCTGCCCACTCTGCAGGTTAGCCGTACAGCCTTGAGCAACCAAGTGCATCTGCAAGCTCAATTCCTGCCAGGAAAACTAAATTCACTGGCAGAATCTAATGGACAGGACCTGCATGAGTGGAAACTGGGACCCAAATCAATCAAGCTGCTGATCCACAGGTGGGGGGCACCAGAGGTGGACCTCTTCGCTTCGCCTCAGAACTTTCAATATAGCAAATAGTGCACCAGAACTCCCCAGAGCCAAGCATGGAAAGTGGATGCTCTTTCCTTTACTTGGGAAAACATCTCAATCTATGCCTTCTCCCTCTGCCCCTCCTCTCGAAGGTTCTTCTAAAGATCACAAACAAGCCAAGGACAATCCTGATTGCACCAGACTGGCCACGCCAGCACTGGTATCTACCTTTGCGCAGTCTGACAGTACTGCCACCTTGGCACCTGCCTCAGAACTCCTTCCTGCTGTCCCAGCAGGAGGGCCAGATTTTGCATCCTCAGTTACAAACCCTGAACCTAGCAGCCTGGTTCATCCCCTAAACCCTCAGTAAACAGGTGCTGGATGTCTTCCTGGAGGCAAAAAGGCCTACTACTAGAAAATCCAATTCAGAAAAGTGGAAGATACTCTTCTTGGAGCCAGTCTCAAAGCATGGACACCAATGTGCCCAGCTTACCTCTTATACTAGGTTACTTAACAGAAATGTTCCACAAAGGCCTATCCTTCTTTTCAATTAAGATTCGTGCCTCTGCCATCTCCGCTCATTATGCTTAGCCACCCCTTTTCTGTCCTCTGGTCAAACTGTTCTTGAGAGGAGCTGGAAAGTTAAGACTCTTCCCTCAGGAGAGCTCCCACTCCAGCCTGGGTCCTTAAACATGTATTGGAAAAAAACTCAGGCTTCCACCCCTTGAACCTGCTGCTTCATCAGAGTTAAAATTCCTCTCCTGGAAAACAGCTTTACTCCTAGCCATCACTTCAGCAAGAAGAGTGTCTGAATTGCAGGCCCTTATGGCCGTGGAACCCTTCATTATCTTCCATGCGGACAGGGTTCCCTCAGGACTAATCTATCATTTATGCCAAGGGTTATATCTAGTGTGGCTTTAAACCAATCCATTCATTTGCCAACCTTTTTTCCTAATCCTCAGAATACAGGGGAAAGGATTCTGCACTCCCTGGATGCGCATAGGCAGTTTAGGTTCTAATCTGGACAGGACTAATCTTCTGAAAATCTGACCAGCTGCTAGTCAGCTTTGCTACAGGGGCAGAGGGTAAACAATTTCAACATGGAAAGCACACTGCATCCATTTCTGCTGCAAATGTGGGGAAACCTGCCCCACAGGAGATCAGAGCACATTCCACTAGAGCTATGTCAACCTCTGCAGCATTTCTTAGGGGAGTCCCTGCCAGGGACATCCCGGAGCTCTGTACACACCTTCACCAAGCATTACCACTTGCCTGTCTTTTCTAAATCGAGAGCTGGATTTGCTACAGCAGTCTTACAGGGCCTGCTTGCCAGCCCTAATGCTTCTTGACTGCCTCCACCCATCCTCAGCTTTGGGAATCAAAGCAGTTGTGAGGACTGTAACAGTGAAACACAAACAACATAGTACACTTGTGTACACTTGCCATAAATGTAGATGTTGGAGTATATTCACTGTTGCAGTCCTGGTTACCCTCCCTCCAGCCCCCTAACTTCTCTTTACTTCTACCTATCCTTTTTGTTTGGCATACCTTGTATCATTGCTATTTGCTTTTTGCTGAGGGTGTTCCACACCATGTAATTGCTCCTTATTTAGGGGGCTCCTGACATCTGGGGTGTGAAACTGATGTAATGGCTTCTGCTGTATGTTTTCTACCCATGACGTCATAGAAGCGACAGCATCCGACACAGAAATCCAAAGACTGGTATTCAGGCCGACTGAGGGCTACCTGCAGGCAGATAACCCAAATGTGATGACAGTGAATGTTCTCTAACATCTATATTTAAGTGTACACAACTGTACTTTCTCCTTATTCCGAAATGGCTTTGATAAGCTCTCCTACTACCGATCTTCCGAAAAAAATGTACAGACTGACCGCATAGGCTGGTATTCAGTGAGGTGCCTTTGCAGCCCCTGATGCCTGCTTCTGTGGATTTGCAGGCCTCTGCTGAGACCCATTTGGAGTCCAGTATGCCGCAAGATGCTTCTTCAATTATGGAACCAGCGGATGTCTCTAGCTTGGATGGGTCCGAAGCCGCTGTGCAGGCACCAGCTTCTGAGGGTGATGTGTGCGTTTCACTGTTGCAGTCATTACTCTTGGGTTATCCTGCTGGCAGGCTACCCGAAGTCGGCCCGAATTCCAAAGTCCTGGTCCGGCGTCTGTTGCTGTCTCCTCTTCCCTGACGTCAGTGTGCCAGGGGTATAAAAGATGCAGCTGATGCCATTTTCTTCAGGCTTTCTTGCCGCGTGGTGCCCGAAGCAAAAGCAGTTCGCAAGTGCTGGTCGGACGACTCCAGAGAGTTTCTAAATCTAATTTCAGATCTGAAGTCTTCATTAAAGCTAAGTACCCCGTTGGAGAAACTTTTTTTTTTCTTGCTCCAGACCGATGTCAGAAAATTAATTGTATTTCTTCTGGGAAGCAAATACCTCATAAGGATTTTCACTCTTACTGTATTCCTTGCCTAGGCCCTGAACACGACGTTGCTTGTTGGTTTTGTGCTAGATTTAACCAATGCACTATAAAGCGTCAGTACAATTTTGCTTTTCATTACTTCGGCCGAATATTCAATTATAGTATGCCGTCGGAGCAGCCGACCAAAATTTCTAAAAAAAAACGCAAGGATAAAGATGAGGACAGGCATCAGAGGTCCAAAACTGACTAGGCTTCCGCTAAGCTAGTCGGTCCGCCAGTTCTCGGTGAGGTGCTTTCGCAGCCCCTGACGCCCGCTACCTCGGAGCATAAAGATAAGGACAAGCATCGAAGGTCCAAAACTGATGAGGCTTCCGCTAAGCTAGTCGGTTCGCCAGTTCTCAGTGAGGTGCTTTCGCAGCCCCTGACCCCCCGCTACCTCAGAGCCACAGGCCGCTTCCAACTCCCACGTGGAGCCGACTGGGCCTCTGGAAACTCAAGGTATTGGATCCTCAGATGGGTCCGGAGCAGCTGTGCAGGCATTGGCTTCTGAGGATGTTTTCAGACCAACTCAGGTTATATGTAAAGCCATCTTCAGCTTCCAAGCCAAAGACTAAAGCAGCTCTAAAGACAAACAAGTACAGCATTCTCCAGGACAGGCTTCCATGCCTGAAAAACAAATGCTCAAAATGTCCGAAGACCTTATTGCTTTGATCAGGGGTTCCCATCCCCCTCCTGATAAGACGCCTAGGCAAGCGACAGAATATGAATCTTCAGATCAGGTTTCCATTTCCTCATTCCTCCACTGATCAGGAATACTCTTTTCCTCCCAATGAGGATTCTGATGCTGAAGTATCCATTCCTTCAGCTTCTCCTCTAGAAGATTTCTTCTTTGGGGAAACCCTGCATACCATAAGGGAGCACTTTCATTGGGAGAGCCAGGATTACTCAGAATCTAAGAGGCTCTGATTTTCTTTTACTTCCTCAGCACAGGCCCCTTGCTATTCCCCCTGTTCTGGACATTGTAGATTGTTTTTTCAGAGTCCGGCCTGTCTCCAGACTCTACACCCCCTGCACAGGTTAAGCCAGACAGATACTGCAGGGTCCCAGATTCCCATAAATTTCTTTATAAAAACCCTGCTGGTGACCCAGAAACAATATCTCTGGGTCCTAAGGGAGTCAAAGCTTCCACTGCTAAAAACCCTGTCCCCTCTGATAGGGATTCAAGGGCACTGGACAGATTGGGGGGGGGGGGGAGTTCACACTTCTGCTACTTTGGCTGTAAGGGACTTAAATTGTCAATTTCATATGCTTAAATATCAACAATATCTAATGTCACTATTAAAACAGAAAATGTTGACTAACTCAATGTCCTGAAAACAAGGAAATGCAAGATTTATTGCATGCAGCTGAACAAGTGGGAAAACATACTTTGCAATGTGGTTTTGATTCTTTGGAGGCCTCTTGTAGGGCCGCTGTGACGGGTTCTGTGATTAGGAGGCATGCTTGGTTAAAGGAACAGAATCTGCCTGATCATGTTAAAGCAAAATTAATAGATGCTCCATTACAGCATGATACTTTGTTTGGTGTTAAGGCAGAAGAGTTGAAGAAAATGGATAAAGTGAAATCTATGCAGACAGTTGAGGATTTCTTACAGGTACAGCCACCTAGATTTAGCAGGAACTGGCCTTCAAAAAATTGGTCCTTTCCAGTGTCAGACCACAGAGACAGGTACAGCCACTCTAGAGGCAGATCCCAGCACCAAGGCTCATACAGGCCTAAACAATGGGGTGCTTCTACCTCAAAGCAGAGAAGACAAATCTCAACCTTATAAGAAACAGTCCCAATGACTTTCCTCTACCATTACCAAGCACTTACCTTTTAACAAGCTCCCTTAGGGGGGAAAACTGGCACTTTTTTCACAAAACTGGCACATGATCACCCAGGACAAAATGGGTCTTGAATATAGTGTCTCAGGGCTACAGGTTCCACGTTCACACCCTGCCAAAGGCAAGAGGCATGCCAGACCTTCCACACAATCAATGGGCAGAGGCACAAAACCGTTTCATCCCTCATGGACATGGGGGCCATTCAGCGAGTACCACTACAGGAACAAGGATTTTACTCACTTTTCTTTGTACCCAGAAAGGACAAAGCCTGGAGACCAATACTGGACCTGTCTATTCTAAGCACTTTTCTGGACTTTTCAAAATGTTGACTCTGCAGCGGCTTCTGCCCATGCTGGGTAAGAAGGCTTGGCTAGTAACTTTGGACCTAAGAGGCATAACTGCATGTCCCAATCAGACAATCTTGCAGAAGATATCTCAGATTTATAGCTGGTTCAATGCATTACCAATTCTCTGCACTGCCCTTTGGCTTATCTACTGCGCCCAGGGTCTTCACAATGCCTGGCACCAGTAATTGTTTTTTGCAGACAGAGGAATTCAAATATATCCCTAATTGGATGACTGCCTCATTCAAGCAGAGAACAAGGACATTTTACTAAGGCATCTGGCATTTGTAAAAAGATTTAGATTGCCTAGGGTACACAGTAAACAAAGATCAAAACTAGTACCCTCCCAAGAAAATATTCCTGGGTGCAAGCTTAAATACAACTGCCCAGATGGCTTCTCATGCCAGACAAAGGCAACTGACTTCTTACTTCGAAATGTTGGCAACAAAAACTCAGTTATCTGCAAGAAAAATTCTGCAGGCTTTGGGCTTCATGGCATCCTGCATTCTGTTAATTCCATATGCAAGACTGCATATGAGGAAACTACAGTGGTATCTAAAAAGTGTGTGGACTCAACATTGCCTAACCTGCAAAAATCAATTACTCATTCCTTGCCTGTAACAGGAGTTTCGATGGTGGGCTCAGGCCTATCACCAAAACAAGGGACAGCCTTTCACTTTACCCACAGCCAGGCAGACAACAGATGCGTCAGATTATGCCTGGGGGGGCCCACATGGCAGGAAAATGTATTCAGGGCACATGGCCCACAAGCCAAATGCATCTTCATATCAATCTAAAAGAAATGCTGGCTGTACAAAATGCACTGACAGCTTTCAAGGATCTTCTTCATCCAGGACAACTGCTGATAAAGATGGACAATACTACAGTCGTGGTACATAAGCAGGGAGGCACGCATTCCTATCCCCTTTGCAGACGAGCCATGATTTTGTGGAACACAGCATTGACTTATCAAGTACACCTGCAAGCTCAATTCCTGCCAGGAAAGAGAAATGCTCTGGCAGACTAACTAAGCAGAAACCTCACTGATCCTCACACGTGGAAACTAGATCCACAAATCTTCAGCATAATAAGGAAATGGGGACGCCCAGAGATCTATTTGCCTCCCCTCACAACTGCCAACTACAGAGATTCTGCACAAGGACTTATCACAAGCTAGCATGGAAAGTGGATGCTCTCTCATTCAAATTGAAAAAAACTTAGTATATGCCTTTCCTCCACTACCTCCTCCCCAAGGTACTCCTAAAGGTCAGATGAGAAGCCAAAAATGATCCTGATTGCCCCAGACTGGCCACGCCAGCACTGGTACCCAGTTCTAAAGAGCTTGTCTCAAGGCCCAGCCTGGACATTGCCTCAAATTCCTCATTTACTGACCCAACAGAACAGTCAGATACTGCACAGCCAACTCAAAACCCCTAAATCTGGCTGCATGGCAGATAATGTAACCATTCAGAACACACCTCTCCAAAGCAGTTATGGATGTTATTCAGGAGGCCCAGCACCAGAAAATCATATGCAGAAAAGTGGAAGAGATTCTGTGCTTGGAATCGGGCACAAGGAATGGACATGTTTGTACCAAATATTCCTCAGATTCTACAATACTTAACTGAGATGTTGCACAAATGCCTATCCTTTTCGATTAAAATTCATGCCTCTGCCATTTCAGCTCATTACAATACGGACCCACCTATTTTTTCACATCCACTACTAAGGCAGTACCTCAGAGGGGCCAAGAACATAAGACCCCCAAGAAGAGCACCAATACCTGCATGAGACCACAATTTTGTCTTGGAAAAACTCACACGGTCTCCTTTTGAGCCAGCTAATACAGCCAAGATAAAATTCTCATCATGGAAAACGGCTCTGCTCTTAGCAATAACTTCAGCAAGAAGAGTCTGAGTTACAGGCACTAATGGTGGTTGAACCCTTTATAATTTTCCATCCGGACAGGGTTTCTCTGAGGACACACGCAACATTTATGCCTAAGGGTAGTATCCAGTGTGGCTCTTAATCAAACGATTCATTTGCCTACCTTTTATCCGAACCCACAGAATAAGGGGGAGAGACTTTTACATTCTTTGGACTTGCACAGACAGCTACACTTCTACTTGGACAAAACTAAAGCTTTCGGAAATTCAGAGCAATTCTTAGTGGCATATGCTGCAGGATCTCAAGGAAAAGCAATCTCAAAGCAGACAATTTCCAAATGGATAGCCCACTGCATTCGTTTCTGCTATTTCCAACATGACAAATCTGTGCTTAAGGGCATCAGGCCACATTCAACCAGAGCAGCAGCTACTTCAGCAGCCTTCCTCAGAGGAGTACCAACCAAGGACATTTTGGAGGCTGCAACTTAGACTTCAGTGCACACTTTTACAAAGCACTACCACTTACCTCTTTACTCTAAATCCAGAGCAGGCTTCGCCACTGCAGGTGTTCGTGTTACACTGCTGCAGTCATTACACTTGGGTTATCCTGCCGTCAGGCGGTCCCGCAGTCAGCCAGAGTTCCATAGTCTTGGTCCGGCATCGGTTACTGTCGCTTCTTCCCTTACATCCGTGCACCAGGGCTATACAAGATGCATCCGACACCATTTTCTTTGGTCTTTCTTGCCGCGCAGTGCCTGAAGCAGTTCGCAAGTGCCGGTCGGCCAACTCCGGAGATTTTTGAAGTCTAATTTCAGATCCGAAATCTTCAATAAAGCTAAGTACCCCGTTGGGGAAACTTTTTTCTTGCCTCAGGCCGATGTCAGAAAATTAATAATTGTATTTCTTGTGGGAAGCAAATACCTCAAGGACTTCCACTCTTACTGTATTCCATGCCTAGGCCCTGATCATGACGTCACTAGTTGCCAGTTTTGTGCTAGATTTAACAAACGCACTATAAAAAGACGTTTTGATTTTGCTTTGCACTACTTTGGCCGAAGGTTCAATTATACCATGCCGTCGGATCAACAGACTACCTCAATACCGAAAAAATGCAAAGACAAGGATAGACAGGCATCCGAGGTCCAAAACCGATGACGAAACCTCTTTTAGGCCAGTCGCCCGTTCTTAGTGAGGCGCTTTCGCAGCCCCTGATGCCTGCTACCTCAGAGCTACAGGCCGCTTCCGACTCCCATGTGGAGACAACTAGGCCTCTGGAAACTCAAGGTATTGGGCCTACAGAAACTAATCCCTCCAATGGGTCCGGAGCTGCTGAGCAGGCATCTGCTTCTGAGGGTGTTTTCAGACCTTCACAACTTAGCATTAAAACAGCCAAGACAAAGGTACTATTAAAGACAAAGAAACAAGTACAGCATTCTCCTGGACAGTCCTCCATGCCTAAGAAACGGATGCTTAAAATGGCCGAAGACCTCATTACTCTAATCGGGGGTTCCCATCCCCTTCCTGAGAAAAGGCCTAGGCAGGATACAGACTGATTCCTCTGATCAGGTTTCCATTTCCTCTGATTCCTCTTCAGACCAGGGATACTCTCTACACCCCTATGAGGACTCTGCTGAAGAATCTATCCCTTTAGCCTCTCCTCCTGAGGATTACTCTTTTGGGGAAACTTGACATACCATGAGGGAGCATTTCCATTGGGAAAGTCAGGATTACTCAGAATCCAATAAAAGGCTCAGGGATTTCCTTTTATTGCCTCAGCACAGGCCACTGGCTATTCCGCCTGTGATAGACATTGTGGATTATGTGTTCTCTGAATCCAGCTTATCTCCTGAGTCTTTGCCCCCTGCTCCAGCCAAGCCAGACAGGTACTATAGAGTCCCTGACTCTCTCAAGTTTCTTTACAAAAACCCTTCTGCTGATCTTTCTGCTCATCCAGAAACTATTTCCCAGGGTCCAAAAGGGGTTAAGGCTTCCATTGCAAAAAATCCAGTACCCTCTGATAGAGATTCCAGAGCTTTGGATAGATGGGGGAAGAAAGTATACACTTCTGCAACCTTAGCAGTAAGAGCTTTAAATTGCCAGTTTCACATGCTTAAGTACCAACAGTATTTAATGGTTCAGTTAAAACAGAAAATACTTGCAAGCTCAGAAACTTCTGATTGTAAAGAAATGCAGGATTTATTGCATGCAGTTGAACAGGTGGGAAAACATACTCTGTAATGTGGTTTTGATTCTTTAGAGGCCTCTTGTAGAGCCGCAGTTACAGGTTCTGTGATTTGAAGACATGCTTGGTTAAAAGAACAGAGTTTACCTGATCATGTTAAGGCAAAATTATTGGATGCTCCTTTACAGCATGATACCTTGTTTGGTGTTAAGGCAGCAGAGGTGTTAAAGAAAATGGAGGATAAAGCTAAATCTATGCAAACAGTCAAGGATTTCTTATAGGTACAGCCACCTCGGTTTAGCAGAAATTGGCCAACAAAGAATTGGTCCTTTCCAGTGTCAGACAGGCCACAGATAGGCAGATACAGACGCCCAAGAGGCAGATCTCAACCCCAAGGCTCAAACAGACTGTGACAGTGGGGCACCTCAACCCCAAAAGGAGGTGAGGACAAGTCTCAACCTTACAGGAAACAGTCACAATGACTTTCCCCTTCGTACGCCAAGCACGTCTCTTTTGGAAGCCCCCTTAGGGGGAAAACTAGCACTTTTTCTCAAAACTGGCAAACAATCACCCAAGACAAATGGGTTCTGAATATTGTGTCTCAATGTTGCAGGTTCCACTTTCATACTTTACCAAGGCTAAAAGGAATGCCAGACCTGCCACAAAATCAATGGGCAGAGGCACAAAAACAAATTTCAGCCCTCATGGACATGAGAGCTATTCAGAAAGTAAGACAACAGGAACAAGGACAAGGATTTTACTCGACACTTCCTGGTCCCCAGAAAGGACACTGCCTGGAGGCCCATACTAGACCTTTCAATTCTGAATACTTACCTGGATATTCCAAAATTCAAAATGTTGACTTGACAGCAGCTTTTACCCATGCTGGGCAAGAAGGCTTGGTTTGTTACTCTGGACCTCAGAGGCATACCTGCATGTCCCTATCAGACAAAATTGCAGAAGATACCTCCGATTCAAAGCATGCACTACCAATCCTCTGCACTGCCTTTTGGCTTGTCTACTGCACCCAGGGTCTTCACAAATTGCCTGGCACCAGTAATTGCATTTTGCAGACAAAAAGGAATTCAAATATACCCATACCTGGACGACTGCCTTATTCAAGCAGAGACAAAGAACATTCTTCTACTGCATCTGGCGTTTGTAAAAAGGTTGCTAATTTCTCTAGGGTACACAGTAAACGAAAGGAAGTCAAAACCAGTGCCCTCGCAACAGATTATATTCCTGAGTGCCAGCTTAAATGCAACAGCCCAGATGGCTTATCTCACGCCAGACAAACAAGTTCAACTAAATATTTTCAATTACTGGCAAAAAAGTCCCATCTCCCTGCAAGAAAAATTCTGCAGGCCCTGGGATTCATGGCATCCTGCATTCTACTAATACCATATGCCAGACTGCATATGAGGAAATTACAATGGTACCTAAAAAGTGTTTGGACTCAACACTTTCACAGTTTAGAAACAGTAATACCAATGATACCCTGCCTACAACAGGAGTTTCGATGGTGGGCACAGGCATGTTACCTAAACTAAGGGTCAGCCTTTAACCCAACCCATAGTCAGTCTCTAACAGATGCTTCGGATTATGCCTGGGGAGCACACATGGCAGGAAAATGCATTCAGGGCAAGTGGACCACAGACCAGATGCATCTTCACATCAATCAAAAAGAGATGTTGGCTGTTCAAAATGCCCTAACAGCTTTCAAGGACCTTCTGCATCCAGGACAATTATTACTAAAGACAGACAACACCACAGTAATGTGGTACATAAACAAGCAAGGGGGCACTCATTCTTATCCCCTATGCAGGCAAGCCATGACCTTGTGGAACACAGCTCTAACGTATTAAGTTCACCTGTAAGTACAATTCCTGCCAGGAAAGAAAAATACTCTGGCAGACTATCTAAGCAAAAATATCATGGACCCTCACGAATGGAAGTTGAATCCACAATTCTTCAGCATGGTAATGCAAAAATGGGGATGCCCAGGCATAGATCTTTTTGCCTCCCCACTGAATTGCCAACTACAAAAATTCTGCACAAGGACTTATCACAAACAAGCATGGAAAGTGAACGCTCTCTTGTTCAGCTGGAAAGTTTATGCCTTCCCGCCACTGCCTCTCCTTTCAAAGGTACTCCTAAAAGCAAGACAAGAAAAACCACAGATGATCCTGATTGCTCCAGACTGGCCACGCCAGCACTGATACCCTATCATAAGTAACTTTGCTCAAGGACCACCATGGATTTTGCCTCAAATTCCACACCTGACTCAACAGAACAATGAGATCCTGCACGGTTGCTGTCGCTTCTTCCCTGACGTCAGTGTGACAGGGGTATACAAGATGCAGCCGATTACATTTTCTTCAGTCTTTCTTGCCGCGCAGTGCCCAAAGCAACAGCAGTTCGCAAGTGCCGGTTGGCCGACTCGAGATTTTCATTCTGAATCCAGAACTGAAGTCTTCTACAAAGCTAAGTACCCCGTTGGGGAAACTTTTTTTTTTTTCTTGCCTCAGACCGATGTCAGTAAAAGTTAATAACTGTATTGCTTGTGGGAAGCAAATACCTCCATAAGGATTTCCATTCCTATTGTATCCCATGCCTAGGTCCAGACCACAATGTCACAGGTTGTCTGTTTTGTGCTAGGTTTAACAACGCACTTTTAAACGTCTGTTTGATTTTGCCCGACATTATTTTGGCAGAAAATTCAATTATACCATGCAGTCGGCACTACCGCCCAGAATACACACAAAGCGCAAAGACGAGGACAGGCATGCGAGGCCCAAAACTGACAACCCTCTTCTAGGCCAGTCGCCGGTTCTCCGGTTTTCAGCGAGGCATCTTCGCAACCCCTGATGACTGCATCTTTAGAACCTCAAGCCGCCTCTGACTCCCACGTGGATATGGCTGGGCCTTCGGACGCACCAGATTTACAGCCTACCGAGACTAACCCTTCAGAGGGATCCGGAGTAGCTGAACAAACCCGTAGCTTCAGTGGGTGTTTACAGACCTACTCAGTTAAACATTAAATCTTCTGCCAAGTCTAAAACTCCTTTAAAAACAAAGAAACAAATTCAACATTCACCAGGACAGGCCTCCATGCCTAAGAAACAAATGCTCAAAATGGCCAAAGACTTAATCACTCTAATCAGGTGGTCCCATCCCCCTACTGATAAAAGGCCTAGACAGGATGCAGACTATGACTCATCCGACCAGGTATCCATCTCTCCAGATTCATCCTCAGACCTAGGATACTCTTTACTCCCTTATGAGGATTCTGATGCTGAGGAATCAATTCCTTCAGTCTCCGCCAGACGACTACTCCTTTGGGGAGACCTTGCATACCATGAGGGATCATTTCTATTGGGAGGGCCAGGATTATTCAGAATCCAAGAAAATGCTCAGATTTCCTTTTATTACCTCATCACAGACCCCTTGCTGTTCTGCCACTGTTCGACATTGTGGATGATGTGTATATTGAATCCAGTTTAAATCCTGATTCTTTATCTCCCGCTCCAGTTATGCCTGAGTCCCCTGACTCTCACAAATTTCTTTATAAAAGCCCTGCTGCTGACCCTGAAGCTATTTCTCAGGGCCCCAAAGGGGTAAAGGCCTCCTCAGCAAAGAATCTAGTCCCCTCTGACAGAGATTCCAGAGCATTAGACAGATGGGGGAAGAAAGTATATACATCTGCAACTTTAGCAATGAGGGCCTTAAATTGCCAGTTTCACATGCTAAAATATCAACAATATTTGATGTCTCAGTTGAAACAAAAATGCTTCCAAACTCATCCTCCTAATTATAAAGAAATGCAGGATTTATTGCATGCGGCTGAACAAGTGGGAAAACCTACTTTGCAATGTGGTTTTGATTCATTAGAGGCTTCCTGTAGAGCAGCAGCAGTTGCAGGATCTGTCATTAGAAGACATGCTTGGTTAAAAGTACAGACGTTACCAGATCATGTTAAAGCAAATTTATTGGATGCACCTTTGCAGCAGGATGTTTTATTTGGAGTTAAGGCAGAAGAGATATTAAAGAAAATGGAGGATAAGGCAAAATCTATGCAAACGGTGAAGGATTTCTTACAGGTTCAGCCTCCACGATTTAGCAGAAATTGGCCAACAAAGAATTGGTCCTTTCCAGTTAGACAGACCTCAAAGGGGCAGATACAGATGTCTTAGAGGTAGAGGTCAACCACAAGGTCCTTACAGGCCTCGCCAATGGGGGGCACCAACCCAGAAAGAAGGGGAAGACAGGCCTCAACCTTTCAAAAAACAGCCCCAATGACTTCCCACTACAGCTGCCAAATAGTTCTCTCTTGGCAGCCCCCTTGGGAGGAAAACTGGCACTTTACTGTCACAATTGGCATATGATCGCCAAAGACAAATGGGTTCTCAACATTGTATCTCAAGGTTACAGGTTCCACTTTCACACTCTGCCAAGGTTAAAAGGAATGCCAGATCTGCCATCAAATCAATGAGCAGAGGCTCAAAGACAAATTACAGCACTCATGGACATGAGAGCTATTCAAAAGGTACCAACACAGGAGCAAGGACAAGGATTTTACTCTACTCTTTCTGGTTCCCAGAAAGGACAAAGTCTGGAGGCCTATTTTGGATCTTTCTTTTCTAAACACTTACCTGGATGTTCCAAAATTCAAAATGTTGACACTACAGCAGCAGCTTCCCATGCTGGGCAAGAAAGCTTGGCTTGTAACTTTGGACCTCAAGGAGGCATACCTGCATGTCCCTATCAGACAAAACTGCACAAGATACCTCAGATTCATAGCTGGTTCAATGCACTACCAATTCTCTGCACTACCTTTTGGCTTATCTACTGTGCCCAGGGTCTTCACAAAATGCCTGGCACCAGTAATTGCATTTTGCAGACAAAGGAATTCAGATTTATCCGTACCTGGACGACTGCCTGATTCAAGCAGAGAGCAAGGACATTCTTTTAAAGCATCTGGCGTTTGTAAAAAAGTTAAGTTGCCTAGGGTACACAGTAAATGAAAAGAAGTAAAAACTAGTGCCCTCACGAGATAATATTCCTGGGTGCCAGCTTGAGTACAACGGCCCAGATGGCTTATCTCACGCCAGACAAGCAAGGACAACTGACTCAGTATTTTCAATTGATGGCAACAAAGACCCAACTCCCTGCAAGAAAATTCTGCAGGCCTTGGGTTACATGGCATCTTGCATACTACTAATTCCATATGCCAGACTGCATATGAGGAAACTACAATGGGTACCTAAAGAGTGCCTGGTCTCAACACTGTCAAAGTTTGGAAACAGCTAACGCCACAGTCTATGTAATCTTGAAAAACCGGTAACTCCTTCTGTTGAAATAATAACCAAGGTACCTTCCAACGAACGATAGCAGCAGCCCACTGATGACAAAAATCCACAATTTATTAAAAAACATTACACAAAAAACGGTTTAGCGCTTTCACCTGTACACAATGCAGGCTTCTTCTGAACTGACTTGCATCTTTGATTAAGCCCAGTTTAAATTACTTTTTTGGCACCAAACAGAGCAATCTTTGGACTGACAATCCTCACCAAAGGTACAAACTTTATCTATGCAGCAGTTACAAACTGAACTGTTTGATTTAAAAACTGAAGTTTAGAGACTCGCGTTACTTTTAACAAAAGTTGTACTACCTGGTTTGTCCGATAAGGACAATGAGAACGTTTTTGGCATGCAAGGGCAGGCAAAATGACTGTGTGGATGATAGTGGAAAGATTATCAGTTCGTTCATTACTTCTCAACGACAGGATTCTTTTGAGAAGTTTCCTTTGGAACTTAATGTTAACAGTGAGAACTTAAGGGTGAATTGCTTAGCTGGGAGCAATGACAGTTCTTTGGACAATACAGTGAAACTTTCTAGTATTCCGAATGGGCAAGGTGTCGGTAGAGAAGGTGCTAACACTATTGATTTACCTTCTATTTTACATGTTAATGAACATAGAAACAGCAGTAGAGTTGGTTTCTTGGATTACACTTTCAATTTTTCTTTTGCCGACACCGATGATGAGGCTAAAAGAATAGGTACTAAACCAGAGAGTTACCGGTGAGAACCTATGCCCATACTGTGACTGATGATAAAGATTTCGGAAGCACACAAGTGGTGGAATGGACAATATTGATAAAAGTGGTAATATTAAAAAGTTGAAATTATTCTTGAACAAGGACTGTGAATTTGACCAGGACAAAGTGCACAATGATGTTTGATTTTGTACCTAAAGGGTCGTTAAAGGACATTAGAAACTTAATTTGATTAATTCATTGAAATTGGATAATGCATATCTGAGTAAATGTATTTGGTCTAATATCATACCCAAGGGGCTTAAGGTTTTTTAAGCACGCTATGGGAATTGATATTAATGATAATATTAATGAATGTAATTTGTTTTTTAATAGATGTGGTATTGAATATATGAAATTGTTGATTAAGTGTAATGATGAAAAATTAAGAGTATGCAAGAGGTTGAAAAATTAAATGAAGTGATTTTAAAAGATTTATTCACACAGTGGGAAAGATTATATATAAAACAATTTAATGTGGCTGAATCTAATGCAAAAAAAGCTTTTGAGAGGAAGAGTATGAAGAGGGATATTCAACAATACAAGAATGGGACTGCCCATCGATGGAATTATAATATCCAGGATGGATATGATTTTAATTATTACGAAAATAGATCTGGTTGATCAGACTGATAGGAATTCACATTTTTGGAAAAACAGACTGGGAAGGCAAGAGATTGGAAATGGGGAGGGAATTGGAAAAAATCCCAACAATATCTGTGATAAAGAATTGTATATCAAAGGCTAATGAGAATATAGATCATGTGAGAGATGAAATTATAGATATTAGACCAGATTTTACCACGGCAGGAGTTTATTAGTTATAAACAGTTTAATATTTATAATTATACAGATGTAGAATTGTGTATCCCATTTCAACCTGTTTTCCAAAGGATTAAAATATATTCCTACCACTAATTTTAAACTGGTAGATGATAGTAAAGTTAAATTATATACTAGGAAATTAAATTTAGCTGTTATGCTTAATAACAAGGAAGGGAATGGACAAAATATTTATAATGGTACTAATATTTTGAAAGAGTATGTTCATGCCAGTTAATCATCCAACTATAGCAGTGTTTGAGAAGTCTGTAATTAAACAATTGTATCAGTTGAATAATACACTTGGGGTAAAAAAATCAAAAGTAATTTACCTGAAGATGAAGAGAAAATTCTATATGAGTTAAGGAACGATAGAACAATACATGTAATGAAGCCTGATAAAGGAGGGGGTATTGTTTTGTATGACCAGTTGACTTATTCTTCTAAGATTTCTGATATATTACATTCTACTGACAATTATGAAGTGGTTTCATTAAATGAGGTGAATTTAGCATACAGGAGAATTAATTTACATATTGAAGAATTCTTAATTGACAAACTTATAACTATGGATACTTATAATTACCTAAGAGTAGAACATCCAGTGATAGCAACTTTAGTAGGTATACCCAAGATTCATAAGAGTATCGATGATCCACCATTTAGACCTATTGTTTCCGGCAGTAGATCTAAAACCTTTCCTATGGGGGTGGCCATCGATACTATGTTGAAATCTATTTATGAAAAAATCCCCCATTTAGTGAAAGACTCTTGGGAATTTCTGTCCCAATATCCCATAGATGCCTTTAATGAAAGTGTAAGATTTGTCACTATTGATGTGATTGACCTCTATTCATGTATTCTGAAATATGAGGGTCTTGAAGCATTTGTTAGAAGTATGAGGAAATATGTTGATTATGAATGGGACAAAATTTGTCTCATCATGGAGATGAGTATAGTACTTGAACATAATTATATTTACTTTGAAGGTGAAATTTTTTAGACAGAAAAGGGGCGTAGCAATGGGTGCTGCATGCGCCCCGGTGTTTGCCAACCTGGTCATGCTTGACTGGGAAGAATCGATTATCTTTCAAAGTGAATATTATAAAAATATTAAATATTACTCTCGTTTCCTGGATGACATCTACATTTTATGGCAAGGTAATGAAAAGAGTTTGGATCAATTTTTGGATTATATTAATTCTAGCAGTACATTTCTTAAATTCACTTGTTCTCATAGTCAGACAGGTTTAGCCTATTTAGATACTTTCATTTACAAAGATAATACTCAGTTTTCATCACTAATATATAGGAAGTCTACCTTCTCTAATAGTTACCTCAAATTTTCTAGTAATCATCCAAAAAGTTTGAGAAATATGTTCAAGGGACAATTAGTCTGTTCAATAAGAATGACATCATCATATAGTAATGTGTTGGAGGAGGTAATGTATATAACTAAGTTATTTAAAGATTGAGGGTATGATGTAAAAATGATGGATAAGGTAAAAAATCAAGTAGTCAAGGGATGGGGGACTACATTTATTCCTTTATTAGGATCATCGTATATAAATTCTTGTAATAGTAATGTAACACACATTTTTACCCCCAAGTCTACTAATTTAAGTAGAGCATGTATTCTTGAGTATGGACCACATATACATAAGGTTAAAGAAATATTAAATAAAAATTGGAATATCATTCAGACCGATACATATGTATCCAATATAGTTGGTAACCGGCCTTATTTTGTAAATAAAATGGGTCCCAATATAAAAATTTTAGAGAAGGGACCAATATTAATAAACAATATAGCCACACACACACACACACAAATGTGGTAGTTGTAATTGGTGGTGTTTGATTAACACCGAAGAAGTAGTAAGGTTAAACAATATTTCTAGGTCTTACATTAAATTTAGACAAGGAAATTGTAAAACAAGGTTTGTGGTTTATATCGCATTATGTGTAAAGTGTTCAGCTTTCTATATTGGGAAGACTGAGAGGCAGTTTAATAAACGCATCTACGACCATATATATTGTATTAAAAAGGGTGATAACAGGAATGCCCTGTATAGACATATTAACCAGTATGGTTCGGATTATCTGTTTACTTTTGGTGGTATCGATACTATTAAGCTAGACCCCAAGGGGGGTGACTGCAAGGGGTATTTATCTTTCCGTGAAATGTGGTGGCAATTATTCACGGACGCCTCTACAATTCCCGGCCTGAATGATATTTCACGGACGCCTCTACAATTCCCGGCCTGAATGATATTTCAATTAAACCTTTACTTATGTATTTTATTTCAAGTATTGTATTAATATATTAACATATGTAACATTTTATTAATATATAAAAATTGTAGAAATATATAGATTTTTCTATATATATATATATATATATACACACACACAATGGGTTTTGAAAGTACTCTATGCATTTGATTAAATTATTTGTATATTTTTATTTTAACAACAACATTTCTCCTTTTTTATAGAATTAATCGATTAGTCTTTATGAATTTGGATATTGGGTATTCTATTTCTGTAGATACATTCATGTAGATTATGGTTTGGCGCCAAAAAAGAAATTTAAACTGGGCTTAATCAAAGATTTAAGTCAGTTCTGAAGAAACCTGTATTGTGTACAGGTGAAAGTGCTAAACCTTTTTTTGTGTATGTATCGTTTTTTAATAAATTGTGGATTTTTGTCATCAGTGGGTTGCTGCTATCGTTTTTTGGAAGGTACCTTGGTTATTATTTCAAAAGGAGTTACCGGTTTCTCAAGACTACATAGCCTGTGGCGTTAGCGGTTTTCTTCTGGTTTTGGTTACTAAGTTGCTGCGAATGCCGTTTTTGGTTACTTTGGAAACAGTGATACCACTAATTCCTTGCCTTCAACAGGAGTTTCGATGGTGGGCTCAAGCATGTCACCTCAACAAGGGACAGCCTTTCACTCAACCCACAGCCAGCAAACACTGACAACAGATTCATCGGATTACGCCTGGGGAGTACACATGGCAGGAAAATGTATTCAGGGCAAGTGGCCCGCAGAACAAAGGCATCTTCACATCACATCAATCAAAAAGAGATGTTAGCTGTACAAAATGCCCTTATAGCTTTCAAGGACCTTCTGCATCCAGGACTACTACTACTAGGACGGACAACACCACAGTGGTACATAAGCAAGGGGGCACTCATTCTTATCCCCTCTGCAGACAAGCCATGACCTTGTGGAACACAGCTCTAACCTACCAAGTCCATCTGCAAGCACAATTCCTGCCAGGAGAGAAAAACACACTGGCAGATGACTTGAGCAGAAACATCATGGATCCGCACGAGTGGAAATTACATCCACAAATATTCAGAATGATAACACAAAAATGGTGGAGCCCGGACATAGATCTGTTTGCATCCCCAATGAACTGCCAGCTGCAGAAATTCTGCACAAGGACTTACCACCTACAAGCATGGAAAGTGGATGCCCTCTCATTCAGCTGGAAAAACCTACAAGTATATGCTTTCCCACCACTACTACTCCTTCCAAAGGTACTCATAAAAGCCAGGCAAGAAAAGCCAAGGATGATCCTGATTGCCCCAGACTGGCCACGCCAGCACTGGTACCCAATCTTAACTTAGCACAAGGTCCACCCTGGATTTTACCTCAAATCCCACATCTTATCACTCAGCACAACAATCGGATACTTCACAGCCAATTAGACTTTAAACCTGGCTGCATGGCAGATTCCTTAGTCAAGCAAGCAATGCCTCTCTCCAAAGCGGTTATGGATGTCATTCTGGAGGCCAGAAGGCCTAGCACCAGGAAAGCCTATTCGGGTAAATGGAAGAGATTCTGTGCCTGGAACCAGGCTCACAGCCTTGACCCTCTTGTCCCAGATATTCCTTGGATACTACAATATTTAATTGAGATGCTGGACAAAGGCCTCTCCTTTTCATCCATCAAGATCCACGCCTCTGCCATCTCTGCACATTACAACACGGACCCACCTATTTTTTCTAATCCTTTGCTAAAACAGTACCTCAGAGGGGCTAAAAACATAAGACCGCCCTGTAGAGCACCAACTCCAACTTGGGACCTCAACTTCGTGTTGGAAAAATTAACTTTACCTCCTTTTGAGGCAGCTAACTCAACAGATTTAAAATATGTCGCTTGGAAAGCTGCTCTGCTCCTGGCAATAACTTCAGCATGAAGAGTTTCAGAATTACAGGCACTAATGGCAGTGGAACCTTTCATCATTTTCCACCAAGACAGGGCGTCTTTAAGAACAAACCCTACTTTTATGCCAAAGGTGGTATCAAGTGTGGCTCTAAACCAAACTATTCACTTGCCAACTTTTTATCCAAACCCACAGAATAAAGGGGAGAGACTTCTGTATTCTTTGGACATACACAGGCAGTTATGCTTCTACTTGGACAAAACCAAAGCTTTCAGGAAAACTGAGCAATTGTTTGTAGCATATGCTGCAGGAGCACAGGGAAAAGCCATTTCAAACCAGACCATTTCGAAATGGATAGGACACTGTATATGTTTCTGCTATACACACCATGGGAAACCTGTACCTAACAGCATTAGGTCTCATTCCACCAGGGCAACAGCCACTTCAACTGCCCACTTCAGAGGAGTACCTACCAAAGACATTTTGGAAGCAGCAACTTGGGAGTTCTGTACATATCTTTACCAAGCATTATCATCTGCCTCTTTACTCTAAATCCAGAGCTGGCTTTACCACTGCAGTGCTGCAGGGCCTTATAGCCACCTCTAATGCCTTATAGAACCAGCCACCCTACCTCAGCTTTGGGATTCTACCCAAGTGTAATGACTGCAGCAGTGTAACACTATGCACCTAGTACAGTTTTGTACCTACCATAAATGTAGATGTTCGAGTGTATACACTGCTGCAGTCCAGGTTACCTTCCCTCCTTCCCCTCTTACTTGCTGGTACGTACCCAAGTCTTCTACCCTTTACCTATGTGGAGTATTTGCTGGTAACTGAAAGTTTTTGATTGTTTTTCATATGTATGTTTTATTAGCAATTTGCATTGCTTACCTTTTTGGGGGCACCTGACATCTGGGGCGAGAAAAACTGAAGAAAATGGCATCTGCTGCATCTTATATACCCCTATCGCACTGATGTCAGGGAAGAAGCGACAGCAACTGACGCCGGACCAAGACTTTGGAACTCAGGCCGACTGCGGGACCACCTGACGGCAGGATAACCCAAGTGTCATGACTGCAGCAGTGTATACACTCTAACATCTACATTTATGGTGGGTACAAAACTGTACTTTTCTTTATTTTTATTTTACATTTGTTAACCGGGCTAGTCTAACTGGATACATGTCCATTTTCAGTAGAGGCCCAAGGAGTTGAGCTCCAAGTTAGGACAATAAAATCAATACAATAAAGTATAAGGATGCATGAGCAAATAAAGTATCAACAGTATGCGTAAACAGGTTATCACAGTAAAATGTACAGTGCACGATACAAGAATAAATAAATGGATGTAAATACAATCAGAGTAGTCAAGAGAAATAAGCAACATAGTTTAAAAAGAAAAAATAGAGTTGCTTAATGAGTAGATGGGTTAGGCAGAGTAGAGTATGTAGAGACACTTTGACTAGTCAGGTTTAAAGCATTGACAAAACCAGTGTGTTTTCAGGTATACTTTCAATTTGTTTTTGAAAGAGGATAATGAGGAAAGTATGGAGAGTTCGTTTGGAAGGAGGTTCCAGGCTTTCCCAACTATATTAGAGAAAAGGGAGTAGCCAGCTTTGTTATATGTTTTAGTGGTATGTACTAGAAGTTTCTGAAAAGACCTTAAGGATTCTAGGTTTTTATAGGGGGTGATTAGTGTCGAGAGAATAGGTGTTTTTGAAGGTTTGTAAAGAGTGTTATGGGCTATAGTTAGCTGATGGAATGTAATTAGATTTTGAAGTTCAAGCCAACCTAGCTGTTTTAAATTAAGGCAGTGATGGGTTCTAAAAGGATTACCAGTTGCAAATCTAGCTATATTGTTGTAGGACATTTCCAATTTGTTGAGATTATTTTTTGAAAGGTTAGTAAAAATGGGTGACGCATAAAGTAGAGAAGAGATTAGATGAGTGTGTGCTATTGTGGTTCGAGCTGAAGGAAGGAGAGAGGATTTTATCCTATAGAGAGAGCCTAGCTTTTTATTGACTGTTTTTATAGTATTGTTAATATGGATGTCAAAGTTCAGATTACTGTCAATGGTGACTCCTAATAGTTTTGTGGATGGGTCTGGAGATATAATGGTATTATTGATGGAGTTTGAGAAATCCAGTGGAGGGGATTTCTTGGTAGGAGAGAAGAGGAGGAGTTTAGTCTTTTTGGGGTTTAGGAGAAGGCATCTATGTGTGAACCATTGCTCAACTGTGTTAAATACTTTATTGGGTTAGATAGAGTAGTTCAGAAGAGGAGGGGGCTGAGCGTATCAGTGTAGAGTCATCTGCATATTGTATGCATGTAGCTTGGGGGATGGCAAGGTGAAGATCGTTGATGAATATGGAAAAAAGTAGAGGTCCAAGGATGGAACCCTGGGCGACTCCAAGGTTGACAGGGAGATGAATAGATAGAGACTTGTGCCATAGTACGGCCTGTTGTCTTCTATCCAGTTAGGACTGGAACCACTTAATAGAGGATGTATCTAGTGACAGGGATTTTAGTATTGTGATGAGAATTTGGTGATTTACCATGTCAAATGCTTTAGACAGGTCAATGAAAAGGGCAGAAGAGTTTAAGGTTGCGGTTGTTAATACAGTCTGTGAAGGAAAGAAAGGCAGTTGTAGTGCTATGTGAGGGTCTAAAACCATGTTGACAATTGGCTAGTAGATTGTTATGCATTAGATGGTCAAGTCATTGTTTGTGGATGCATTTTTCCATGATCTTTGCCAGAGGTGAGAAGGGCAATGGGGCGGTAGTTGGAGAGTTCTGTGGATTGTCCTCCTTTGTGGAGAGGGATTATATGGGATATTTTCCATAAACTGGGAATTAAACTTTCAGTAATAGTCCTATTGATTAGGATAGAAATTGGATAGGCAATAGCTTTGGCTGATTGTTGTAAGAATTCAGCAGGTAGTTGGTCTGCTGAGGGGGACCAGGGTTTTAGTTTCTGTAGAAGGGTTAGAATATATGATGTTGGGACAGGTTGTAAATGAAAAGTAGGGGGTAAGGTTGGTTGTTTGGAAGATAGTGAAGTTGTTAGGAGATAGTTGACTGGCTAATGTTTGTATAGCATCTGTAAAAAAAGGTTGTTAGTCATTGGCTATGTTCATTGGTGTTTTGTGTTCTGAATTTAGAGAGTTTGTAGTAGTGGATTGTCCTGGGTGGAGCGTTAATACTAGGCCAAAATGTCTGGTTTATTTGTATGGGCTTGTTGGGATTGGAGGTAGTAGGTTTTTTTTTTTCAGTTATTATAGCTTTCTTAGTTTCATTTCTTAGTTGTCTAAAAGTTTGTTGGTCTATAGGGTTTTTTGTTTTTCTCCATTTTGCCCAGTGTTTCTTTGATTCTATGTTTGGTTTCCTTAGTAAGCCAAGGAGCATGTTTGGTTTTAGTTCCAACTAGTCTGGTTTGGGGCATGATGGTTGAGTACGGCAAGGAAGTTGGAGTTAAAGTAACTTACAGCTTCCTGTAGAGGTAGATTTTTTAGGGGTGACCAGTTGCATGCTCTTAGTTCCAACTGGAGAAGTTCTGGGTTAAAGTACTTTTTAGACCTTATGTTTTTAATTGATGTTGTGGAGGGTAAATTGATTCTATGTCTGATATAGGTAAGAGTGTGGTCACTTAAGTCATCTGTGAGGGTTCCGGAGTCATAGTTGTGAGGATGATGGTTAATGAGGATCCAGTCTAATAAGGTTGATTTCCTGTTAGATTTATTTATCCTGGTAGGGGAGGTGATGGTTTGGGAATATCCATAAAGGTTAATATGGTTTGAGGGGAGGCTGCCGCAGAAGCAGGTCCAGTCAATATTTGTCTCACCTAGAATAAATGGTTTCTTGGGGTAGTTTTGGGAAAGCCAGCAGAGTATATTTTCCATGGTAGCTGTGTTATTTCCAGGAGGTAGATATATACAAATGACATAGATGGATTTGGAATTAAGAAGAACTTTGGAGATAAGAATTTCAGCATTAGTCTATAGGTGGTTTGCAGTTATGAGTAGTTAATTGTAAGCTAAGTTTATATAGGATAGCTACCCCTCCACCTTTCTTGGATGTACGGTCTAGTCTCAGGATATTATAACCAGGTGGGATGATTTGATTATCTTTGGTTGAGGGTTTTAGCCAAGTTTCTGTTGAGCAGAGAATTATCAAAGGAATATATTTCAGTTAGAGCTTGGAGTCGAGTTACTTTATTTATACTGCGTATATCAAGATGAGCAATTAAAAGCAAGTTAGATGGTCTAGAAAGGGCTTGAGTAGGTGATTCTTTGGGGTTGAGGAGAGAGATGGGAGTTGTTGGGGGGCCTGGGTTAGGGTGAATATCACCATCCTTTGCTAAGAGTAGTAGGCTTAGATAGTATAGGGTTTTGATCCTACTGTATAGAGATACATTTTTTGGCAGTTGAATTGTTAAACTTTGTAGAGTTCTATGATATTTAGGAAGTGTGTAATTAGATGAGGATGTGATATTAGCATGACTAAGAAGTACAGGTGTGTATGGAGAGGTGGTTACTTTTTTTGGATAGTTTAGGTTTGGGTCTAGTGAATTCTCAATTGAGGTGATAAGATGTGTAAGGATTAAAGGAGGTAGTAGTGAGAGAGTGACTAGGAATGTGATATAGGTTGGGATGGGTAGAGTTTTCATTATAAGGATAGATATCTGTACTTGGTAGATGAATAGTAATATATTAGGTGGAGATGAGAGTGATTGGGGTAAGATGTGATAGGAGGAGAGTAATGAGAGGGTAAATGTTAGAGGAGTGAGGTAATAGGGAAGTTAGGATAGGAAGAGGAGAGTTAAGAAGAGAATAAGTGATGATATGGGGGATTATTAGAGAGCACAGGTGAGAGAAAAGGTGTGGGTAGAAGGTAATGGAAAGAGGAAGGGGTGTGGTTGGAGAGTCATGGGAATAGGTGTGGTTTAGGAAGTATAAAGGTAGGACCCCTAGGGTGGGTGGGAATTGGGGGTAGGGTGGGGAGCAGAGTGAGCCCGCAGGGCGAACGGAGCGGGTAGCAACAGAATACAGAAACAGTTAATGAAAAAACAATCAGGCTAGTTCTAGTGATAGAAAGGAAAAGAAATAGAGCCTAGAAAGTGTCAGACTATAATATGTGCAGAGGAAGGAAGAGAAATGGAGAGATGATGGAGGAGGTGTCAGTGGACAGTAAAATCGAGGTTGGAGGAGGTGTCAATGGACAGTAAAATAGAATTAATTAGGAAAAGAGACAGCTAATAGCACGCCAGAGACTACTGGATATAAGAAATGGGGTAAGATGGTGATTTAAGAGAAAAGTGGATAAGAGAAGAGAAAGTCTGGAATTAGGGCGCCACCTAGTGGGCAAGTCTAGTATAGCTAGTTAGATTGTGAGGTAGTAACAATGGAAGATTAGCGATTAGAAAATGGGAATGAAAAGGGAAAAAAAAAAGGGGAGGTCTATTCAGGTGGGAGGAAAGAGATTAGTGAAAGGTTATGTAGAAGGGGAAAACACTGGCTGCTGGCTCTCCTAGCTCAGGCCTGGGTATGACATGTAAAAATTGGTACAGGCACTAGAGTCTTTTATTTTGGATTTATTCAGCAGACATACTTTACTGTTTTCCTTGAGAGGGGATTGTAGAAGTATTATGCAGTGAGGTGACCTGCCAATATTTGGAGAGGGTTCCTAGCTTCCTGTTGACTAGCACTAGAAGCCTGGGAAGAGTAGAGTATCTTTAGGAGACGAGAGACAAGATATAGGATAAGACACAAATAGATTATACAACAGAATAGAGCTTCTCAACATAGCAATAATCAAACCTTGACACAATTCTTGCAGTATCCAAATTAAACATTTCAAAAAAACAAAAATAAAGAACATATGCATGGTAAGATTGACAGTCATGTACAGGGACATGAGAACTGGTTAGTAGTAATACACAAGTCTTTGTTATCAGCAGTGCAAGATTATATAATGCAACACTTGTGTATCCCTTTTTGTGTCAGTATTAAGTAGTAGCTGCAGTTACAAATAAAGCTGAATTCTGTTCTGCTTGGCAGCAGCACATAAAATAATTATAACAGAGTTATAAAAACCTATATGGACCTTGCCAGAAGCAAATGTGAGACTAATTATAGAGCAGTAGTTATCAAACAGTAATTGTATAAAGTAGATAAGGCAATTCAGCTCTATTCAATACATTAGAAAAGCTAATTACATCAGAGTTTATAAGTATGTATTAACACTTGCCAGCAGCTACATTTGACAACTTTATAATAAGTAATCAGTAGTCAGCCCCTTCTATTGGCTCTGTTGGAGGGGGGGGTTAGAGTTGTAACTGTATCGACTGGAAGTGTAGGTGCTTAGGAGTCCTGAATTAAGCCTAAATTGCAGAGTTGTGCACTTAGTAGCAGAAATGGGTGCGCTAAAACTGCTACTAATGTTCTATATCCACTTTAGATCTATTAATAGGGGTATTATGCAGAAAAAGAAAATAAATAAATAAAATAAAACTAAGACCCAGAGTACGCACTATGCCTAGAAAACCGACCAAAGCGCATGCTCAAGTTCCCATGCCACAAAAACAATGCTTAGAATGGCTGAAGACCTTATTATGCTGATTAGGGGAAGCCAGCCTTCCCCTGCTAAGGGACAAATAATTGAAGTTCCTTCTGATGCTACAGACCCTGGAGTCAGATGACTCTGACCCTTCCGATTATCAGGACATGCCCTTATCAGCTTGTGAGGATTCAGATGCAGAGGAATCCTTTCCCTCTCCCTCTCCTCCAGAGGATTTTTCTTTTGGTCAAACCTTGCATACTTTAAAGAGAGGATTTCCACTGGGAATGCCAAGACTACCCTCAGTCCAAAAAGAGACTGAGAAATTTTTGAGTTGCCTCAGCACAGGCCTCTAGCTATACCCTCTGTCCTGGATGTTTTTATGGAATCCAGTCTTACTCCAGACACTTTATCCCTGGCCCCTAGGAAATCTGACGGGTACTTCAGAGTACCCGATTCCCACAAGTTTCTTTTCAAGAATCCTACTGCTGATCCAGAGATAATTTCCCAGGGACCTAAAGGTATTAAGGCTACTACAGCCAAAAACCCTACCTCTTCGGACAGGGATTCCAGAGCTTTAGACAGATGGGGTTAATCTTGCTATCAGGGCATTAAATTGCCAGTTTCACATGCTGAAGTACCAGCAACATATGAAAAGAATTTAACAAAAAATGGTATTTCCAGATTGTGCAGAAAATACAGTAGCTAATGCATTCTGCAAACCAAGTTAGTAAGCATACTTTGCAGTGTGACTTTGCCTTAGAAGCATCTTGCGGGGCTGCAGTCACTGGTTCTGTACTGAGAAGACATGCTTGGCTGAAGGAGCAAATCTTGCCAGATCATGTCCAATCCAAATTACTAGACGCTCCTTTAAATGAGGACTGTGGCACCAAAGCAGAAGTTGTTCTTAAAAAGATGAAAGAAAAAGCTAAATCTATGCAAACTGTTAAAGAATTCCTGCAAGTGCAACCACCTAGATTCAGTAGGCATTGCCCTTCAAAAACACTATTTTTTTTTTCCAGCCCCTTCCAGGCCTTCCCAGACAAGACCCAGGGGAAACAGGCCACCTAGACTACAGTCTCAGGGTATGCAGAGTTCCAAGCAATGGAATGACCCACCCCAGACACAGGGAGTGGTAAGCAGCCCCCCTATGGATAAAGTTCACAATGACTTTTCAGTTCTTCCCTGCCCAACTACTTGTGCCCTAGGAGGAAAACTTGCCCTTCATGCAAAAAACTGGATGTTCATCATGTTTCACTGTTGCAGTCATTACAGTTGCATTATCCTGCTGGCAGGCTACCCGCAGTCTGCCTGAATTCCAAAGTCTAGGTCCGGCGTCTGTTGCTGTTGCCTCCTCCCTGATGTCAGTGCGCCAGGGTTATAAAAGATGCAGCCAACGCCATTTTCTTCAGTCTGTCTAGCCTCGCGGGGCCCGAAGCAATAGCAGTTCGCAAGTGCAGGTCGGCCGACTCATGAGATTTTCAAATTCAAATTTCAGATCCAAAGTCTTCATTAAAGCTAAGACCCCATTGGGGAAACTATTTTTTTCTTGCTCCAGACAGATGTCAGAAAAAGTTAATTGTATTTCTTGTGGTAAGCAAATACCTCCTAAGAATTTTCATTCTTACTGTATTCCTTGCCTAGGCCCTGACCACGACGTTGCTAGTTGTCGGTTTTGTTCTAGATTTCACCAACGCACTAAAGCATCAGAACGATTTTGCATTTCATTACTTTGGCAGAAGAATCAATTATATAATGCCGTTGGAATAGCTGACTACCGGAGTTTATAAAAAGCGCAAAGAAAAAGAAAAGGACAGGCAACTGAGGTCCAAAACAGACGACGAGGCTTCCGTTAGGCCTGTCACCTGTTCTCAGTGAGGTGCTTTCGCAGCCCCTGATGCCTGCTACCTCAGAGCCACAGGCCAATTCCGACTCCCACGTGGAGAAGACTAGGCTGCTGGAAACTCAAGGTATTGGACACTCTGAAACTATTCCCTTAGATGGGTCCGGAGCCGCTGAGCAGGCATCTGCTTCTGAGAGTGTTTTCAGGCCTACGCAGTTATATGTAAAGCTAGCTTCAGCTTCAAAGGCAAAGACTAAAGCAGCTCTAAAGACAAAGAAACAAGTACAGCGTTCTCCTGGGCAGGCCTCCTCTGCCTAAAAAACATGCTTAAAATGGCAGAAGACCTAATTACTTTGATCAGGGGTTCCCATCCCCTCCTGATGAGAGGCCTAGGCAAGAGATAGATTATGAATCTTCAGATCAGGTTTCCATTTCCTCCGATTCCTCTTCTGAACAGGAATATTCCCTTCCTCCCTATGAGGATTCTGATGCTGAAGGATCTCTATCCCTTCAGCCTCTCTTCCTGAGGATTATTCTTTTGGGGAGACCTTGCATACTATGAGGGAGCATTTCCATTTGGGAGAGCTAGAATTATGCAGACTCCAAGAAAAGGCTCAGAGACTTCCTTTTATTACCTCAGCACAGGCCCCTTGCTATTCCTCCTGTTTGACATTATAGATGTATTCTCAAAGTCCGGTCTGTCTCCTGACTCTTTACCACCAGCTCCTGTTAAGCCAGACCGATACTGCAGGATGCTCCTGTTTCACTGTTGCTGTCATTACTCTTGGGTTATCCTGCCGGCAGGCTACCCGCAGTTGGCCAGAATTCCAAAGTCTAGGTCCAGCGTCAGTTGCTTTCGCTTCTTCCCTGACATCAGTGCACCAGGGGTATAAAAGATGCAGCAGATGCCATTTTCTTCAGTCTTTCTTGCCACGCGGTGCCCGAAGCAAAAGCCGTTCGCTAGTGCCGGTCAGCCTACTCCTGAGATTTTCAAAATCGAATTTCAGAACCAAAGTCTTCAATAAAGCTAAGTACCTCGTTGGGGAAACTTTTTCTTGCTCCAGACCGATGTCAGTAAAAGTTAACAATTGTATTTCTTGTGGGAAGCAAATACCTCTCAAGGATTTTCATTCTTACTGTATTCCTTGCCTAGGCCCTGACCACGATGTCACTAGTTGTCGGTTTTGTGCTGGATTCAACAATCGCACTGTTAA
Source organism: Protopterus annectens (assembly GCF_019279795.1). Lineage (NCBI taxonomy): Eukaryota > Metazoa > Chordata > Ceratodontiformes > Protopteridae > Protopterus > Protopterus annectens. The sequence continues at coordinate 932,473,774 of NC_056737.1, forward strand.
GCGTCTGTTTAAATTTGCTTTACATTACTTTGGCTGAAGGTTTAACTACATAATGCCGTTGGATCAACTGACCGGAATTCATAAACGCAAAGACAAGAAAAAGGACAGGCATCCGAGGTCCAAAACACGACGAAGCCTCTTCTAGGCCAGTCGCCGGTTCTCAGTGAGGCACTTTCGCAGCGCCTGACACCTGCTACCTCAAAGCCACAGGCCGTATCCAAATCCCACGTAGACACCTAGGCTTCTGGAAACTCAAGGTATTGGGCCTGCAGAAACTATTCGCTCAGATGGGTATGGAGCCGCTGAGCAGGCATCTGCTTCTGAGGGTGTTTTCAGACCTTCACAGCTTACTATTAAGTCCACTACAGCAGCCAAGGCAAAGTCAAAAACTCCATTAAAAACAAGGAAACAAGTACAGCATTCTCCTGGACAGTCATCTATGCCAAAGAAACAGATGCTTAAAATGGCCGAGGACCTAATTACTTTGATCAGGGGTTCCCATCCCCCTCCTGATAAAAGGCCTAGGCAAGACGCTGATTATGACTCCTCTGACCAGGTTTCTATTTCCTCTGATTCCTCCTCAGATCAGGGATATTCTCTCTCTCCCTATGGGGACTCTGATGCAGAAGAATCTATACCTTCAGCCTCTCTGCCTGAGGATTATTCTTTTGGGGAAACCTTGCACACCATGAGGGAGCATTTCCATTGGGAAAGCCAGGATTACTCAGAATCCAAGAAAAGACTCAAGAGATTTTCTTTTATTGCCTCAGCACAGGCCCCTGGCTATCCCCCCTGTGCTTGATATAGTTGATGTTTTCTCTGAATCCAGTCTGTCTTCTGATTCTTTACCCCCTGCACCAGTCAAGCCTGACAGGTATTACAGGGTCCAAGACTCATAAATTTCTTTATAAAAACCCTGCTGCTGATCCAGAAACATTTTCTCAGGGTCCCAAGGGGGTTAAGGCTTCCACTGCAAAAAATCCTGTTCCCTCTGATAGGGATTCTAGACCTCTGGATAGATGGGGGCGGGGGAGTTTACAATTCTGCTACTTTAGCAGTAAGGGCTTCAAACTGCCAGTTTCACATGATTAAATATTCAGTATCTCATGTCTTTGTTAAAACAGAAAATGCTTATAAACTCAGAATGTCCTGACAATAAGGAAATGCAGGCTTTATTGCATGCAGCTGAACAAGTGGGAAAGCATACTCTGCAATGTGGTTTTGATTCATTAGAGGTGGCTTGTACAGCCGCAGTTACAGGCTCTTGTCATTCGAAGGCATGCTTGGTTGAAAGAACAAAGTTTACTTGAACATGTTAAAATAAAACTTTTGGATGCTCCACTACAGCATGATACTTTGGTGTTAAAGAAAATGGAGGATAAAGCAAAATCAATGCAGACAGTAAAGGATTTCTTACAGGTTCAACCACCTAGGTTTAGCAGAAACTGGCCTTCAAAAAATTGGTCCTTTCTGGTGTCAGGCCACAAAAGAGGTAGATACAGACACCCAAGAGGCAGATCTCAGCCCCAAGGCTCCTACAGACCTAAGCAATGGGGTGCTTCAGCCCCCAGAGGAGGGGAAGACAAATCACAACCTTTTAGGAAACTGTCTCAATGACTTTCCTCTACAAATGCCAAGGACTTACCTTTTGGCAGCACCTTTAGGGGGAAAGCTAGCACTTTTCTCACAAAGCTGGCACATGATCACCCAGGACAAATGGGTACTGAATATTGTTTCGCAGGGTTACAGGTTCCACTTTCACACCCTTCCAAAAACAAAAGGTATGCCGGACCTGCCACAAAACCAGCGGGCAGAGGCACAAAAACAAATTACTGCTCTCATGAACATGAAACCTATTCAGAGTACCACAGCAAGAACAGGGACAAGGATTTTACTCGAGACTTTTCCTGGTACCCAGAAAGGACAAAGCCTGGAGACCAATACTGCACCTGTCAATCCTAAATACTTTCCTGGATGTTCCAAAATGTTAACACTACATCAGCTTCTACCTATGCTGGGCAAGGAGGCTTGGTTAGTTACATTGGACCTCAAGGAGGCATACCTGCATGTCCCAATCCAGACAGCCTTGCAGAAGATACCTCAGATTCATAGCTGGCTCAATGCATTACCAATTCTCTGCACTGCCCTTTGGCTTATGTACTGCATCCAGGGTCTTCACAAAATGCCTGGCACCAGTAATTGCATTTTGCAGACAAAAAGGAATTCAAATATACCCCTACTTGGACGACTGCCTCATTCAAGCAGAGCGCAAGGACATTCTACTAAAGTGTCTGGCATTTGTAAAACGATTACTAATTTGCCTAGGGTACACAGTAAACGAAAAGAAACCAAAACTAGTTCCCTCTCAAGAGATAATATTCCTGGGTGCAAGCTTAAATACAACTGCCCAGATGGCTTATCTCACGTCAGACAAGCAAAGGCAACTGACTCATTATTTTCAAATGATGGCAACAAAGACCCAGCTCCCTGCAAGAAAAATTCTGCAGGCCCTGGGCTTCATGGCATCCTGCATTCTACTAATTCCATATGCAAGACTGCATATGAGGAAACTACAATGGTATCTAAGAAGTGTTTGGACTCAACATTGCCACAGCCTGGAAACACTAAGGCTAATTCCCTGCCTGCAGCAGGAGTTTAGATGGTGGGCACTGGCCTGTCACCACAACAAGGGACAGCCTTTCACCTTACCCACAACCAGGCAGACAATAACAGATGCATCGGATTATGCCTGGGGGGCACACTTGGCAGGAAAATGTATTCAGGGCACGTGGCCCAAGGAGCAAATGCATCTTCACATCAATCAAAAAGAGATGCTAGCTGTACAGAATGCCCTGACAGCCTTCAAGGAGCTACTACATCCAGGACAACTATTACTAAAGACAGACAATACCACAGTTATGTGGTACATAAGCAAGGGGGCACACATTCCTACCCCCTCTGCAGGCAAGCCATGACTTTGTGGAACACAGCACTGACCTATCAATTACATTTGCAGGCAGGCACAATTCCTGCCAGGAATGAAAAATACACTGGCAGACTAAGCAGAAATCTCCTGGATCCTCACGAATGGAAACTAAATCCACAGGTCTTCATCATAACAAGGAAATGGGGATGCCCAGACCTAGATCTTTTTGCCTCCCCTCAACTGCCAACTACAGAAATTCTGCACAAGAACTTATCACTCACAAGCATGGAAAGTGGATGCTCTGTCATTCAGCTGGAAAACCCTGACAGTCTATGCCTTTCCTCCACTGCCTCTTCTTCCCAGGGTGCTCCTAAAAGTCAAACGAGAGGCCAAAAATGATACCGATTGCCCCAGACTGGCCACGCCAGCACTGGTACCCAATCCTAAATAGCTTATCTCAAAGCCCAGCCTGGCCTTTACCTCAAATTCCTCATCTTCTGACTCAACAAAACAATCGGATTCTGCACAGTCAACTCAGAACCTTAATTCTGGCTGCATGGCAGATAATATAGCCACTCAGACCACACTTCTCTCTAAAGCTGTTATGGGTGTCATTTCAGAAGCCAGGAGGCCCAGCACTAGGAAATCTTATGCAGAAAAATGGAAGAGATTCTGTGCTTGGAACCAGGCACAAGGACTTGAACCACTTGTCCCAAATATACCTCAGATTTTACAATACCTAACTGAGATGCTGGACAAAGGTGTATCCTTCTCATCAATTAAGATCCATGCCTCTGCCATTTCAGCTCATTACAATACGGAACCTCCTATTTTCTCTTGTCCACTACTGAAACAGTACCTCAGAGGGGCAAAAAACATAAGACCCCCAAGGAGAGCACCAGTACTTACTTGGAACCTCAATTTTGTTTTAGAAAAACTCACACTGCCTCCTTTTGAGCCAGCCAATACAACTGATATAAAATTCTTATGGAAAACGGCTCTGCTCCTAGCAATAACTTCAGCAAGAAGAGTCTCAGAGCTACAGCATTAATGGCAGTGGAACCTTTCATTATTTTTCATCAGGACAGGGTTTCTCTAAGGACAAACCCAACATTCATGCCAAAGGTAGTATCCAGTGTGGCTCTTAACCAAACCATTCATTTGCCAACATTCTATCCAAATCCCCAGAATAAATGGGAGAGACTTCTGCACGCTTTTTACATACACAGACAGCTATGATTCTACTTGGATAGAACAAAAGCTTTCAGGAAAACTGAGCTACTGTTTGTAGCTTATGCTGCAGGATCACAAGGAAAACCTATCTCAAAGCAGACTATTTCAAAATGGGATAGGACATTGCATTCACTTCTGCTATTCACAACATGACAAATCAGTACCTAACACATTCTACCAGAGCAGCAGCCACTTAGCAGCCTTCCTCAGAGTACCACCAACCAGGGACATTTTAGAGGCTGCAACCTGGAGTTCAGTGCACACTTTCACCAAGCACTACCACTTACCACTCTACTCTAAATCCAGAGCAGGCTTTGCCACTCCTAATTCTATTTAGACCCAGCCACCCAACCTCAGCTTTTGGATTCAACCCAAGTGTAATGACTGCAACAGTGAAACACTGAACATGTTAGTGTATTCACTGTTGCAGTCCAGGTTACCCACCATCCCCCTTTTCTTTGCTGGGACTTTTCTGTACTTCTCTATTCTATACAACCTATGTGGTGTATTTGGTTGTAGATGAAGGAATGTTTATTTTACTATATGAATGCTTTTTGGCAAAATTTTTTACAGCCTGCCTATTTGGGGGCACCTGACATCTGGGGCAAGAAAAACTGAAGAAAATGGCGTCTGCTGCATCTTTTATACCCCTGGCACACTGACGTCAGGGAAGAAGTGACAGCAACCGACGCCGGACCTAGACTTTGGAATTCTGGCCGACTGCGGGTAGCCTGCCAGCAGGATAACCCAAGAGTAATGACTGCAGCAGTGAATACACTCCAACATCTACATTTATGGTAGGTACACAACTGTACTGTTCCTGATTCACATAAATTTCTTTACAAAAACCCTGCTGCTGACCTAGAAACTATTTCTCAGGGTCCCAAGGGGGTCAAGGCTTCCACTGCAAAAAACCCTATCCCCTCTGATAGGGATTCAAGGGCCCTGGACAGATGGGGGGAAAAGATTCATACTTCTGCTACCTTGGCTGTAAGAGCTTTAAATTGTCAGTTTCGTATGCTTAAATAACAGCAATATCTTATGTCACTGCTTAAACAGAAAATGTTGACAAATTCAGAATGTGCAGAAAACAAAGAAATGCAGGATTTATTGCATGCAGCTGAACAAGTGGGAAAAGCATACTTTGCAATGTGGTTTTGATTCTCTAGAGGCCTCCTGCATGGCCGCAGTTACAGGTCCTGTCATTAGGAGGCATGCTTGGTTAAAAGAACGTGCTGCGGTAGCATTGTCGCCTCACAGTAAGACACTGACCGGTTCGAGACTCAGCTAGAGCGTCTTCTGCGTGGAGACATGCGTGAATGGGTGTACCTTCATTGAAGGTTGTGTTAGGGCTGGCAACTCGGCAGGTAAAAGTCAACTGCCAATCATTAGCTGACTGGAGTTCTGCTGTGGCGACCCCTAACCGGGAAGAGCCGAAAGACGCAACTTGGTTAAAAGGACGGAATCTGCCCAATCATGTTAAAGCAAAACTATTAGATGCTCCATTACAACATGATACCTTGTTTGGTGTTAAAGCGGAAGACGTGTTGGAGAAAATGGAGGACAAAGCAAAATATATGCAAACAGTGAAGGATTTCTTACAGGTACAGCCTCCCAAATTTAGCAGGAACTGGCCTACAAAGAATTGGTCCTTTCCAGTGTTAGACAGGCCACAAAGAGGCAGATACAGATGCCCCAGAGGCAGATCACAACCCCAAGGCTCATACAGGCCTAAACAATGGGGCACTTCTACCTCCAAAAGAGGAGAGGAAAAATCAGTCGTACAGGAAACTGTCTCCATGACTTTCCACTGCCAGCACCAAGCAATTATCTTCTGGCAGCTCCTTTGGGGAGAAAACTAGCACTTTATTCACAAAATTGGCACAGGAGCACCCAGGACAAATGGGTCTTAAGTATCGTATCTCAAGGCTACAGGTTCCACTTCCACACCCTGCCAAGGCCAAACGGTATGCCAGACCTGCCATGCAATCAATGGGCAGAGGCACAAAAAGAAGTTTCATCCCTCATGGACATGAGATCCATTCAGCAAGTACCACAGCAAGAGCAGGGGCAAGGATTTTACTCAAGGCTATTCTTGGTACCCAGTAAGGACAAAGCCTGGAGACCAATACTGGACCTGTCTATCCTAAACACATTCCTGGATATTCCAAAATTCAAAATGTTAACTCCGCAGCAACGTCTGCCCATGCTGGGCAAGAAGGCTTGGCTTGTGACTTTAGACCTAAAAGAGGCATACCTGCATGTTCCAATCAGACAATCATGCAGAAGATACCACAGATTTGTAGCTGGCTCAATGCACTACCAATTCTCTGCACTGCCCTTTGGCTTATCTACTGTGCCCAGGGTCTTCACAAAATTTATTCCACCTATTCCATCAGATATTCAAAGATTTATGGATGTTTGTGAAACTGCTTTCAGAGATGCAGATGCTTCTTCTAGTTTTAATTATTCTTTTTGTAACTTAACTCCAGAAGAGCAGAGAGCCTTACATGAATTACAAAATTTACATTCTGTAGTTTTTAAACAAGCTGATAAAGGCAGTGGCATAGTCATTTTAGACAGAGCTATATGTTCAGCAAATACAAAAACTTATTTAACTCAGATACATAACAATGTATTTCAAAAATTACTGTAAATGCTATTAGACTGTCTTTTTTGCTATTTGATCTATTAGTCACTGGCCTAATTGACGAATCATTATTTAAGTATTTTAATATTAACAAACCCACTATTCCTAGTATTTATGGGTTGCCTATGATTCATAAGAACCTCTCTACTCCACCAATGCGACCCATAGTCTCTGGAGCTGGTTGGTGTACTGAACCCCTTTCCATATATGTTGAAGGTAATCTACATGGCCTATTAGAGAATTCTCACACAATACTTAGGGATACTAAGATGTTCCTAGAAAGATTGCATAACAGAATGGACAGTAATAACAGAAGATACAGAGTTTGTCCTTGTTACCATGGACATAGAATCTCTTTTTACTAGCGTACCTAATTGTTGGGGTATTGAGATAAGAGAATTTCTAACCTCTAATAAATGTTTTACCAGCACTAAAACTCAACAAATATGTAGCTTATTAGAAATCATATTTGAAAACAATATTGTTGTTTTTCAAGATCAGTTCTTTTTGCAAAAAGTTGGCGTAACGATGGGGACACCATGTTCAAACAGCTATGCCAATCTGGCTTTAGTTTGCTGGGAAGAGACAAACATACTTTCTGTAAGTAATCCATTCTTAGGACCAGTATTGTGGTATGTATGTTTTGTAGATGTCTTTTTGCTATGGAAAGGTGATGGTACTGACTTTGTATCCTTTGTAGAATATTTACATAATACTACTAACTTTTTGAAATTTTCATACCAGATTTCTGCAACAGATATTAATTTTCTTGACGTACATATCACTAAGTTCTGCTCTAATCATTTAAGCAGCAATATCTATTTTAAACCCACCAGAAAAATACAGTATTACATAAATCCAGTATGCATCCTAGGCATATACCCAGGAATGTACTTAAGGGCCAAGTTTTTAGAACTTTAAGATTACATGACAATGACGAAGATGCAGTTACTGCTCTCAAAAAAACTAAAAACAGAATTTTTGGAAAGGGGATATCAAGCAGGGGATATTGATCAAACTATTTCTGATGCTGGGCAACAGAGACACACTAGATGTAGACCGTACTTTCATTCTAGTACTAATAGTGGTAATATAGACACTGAATCTTCTGGCAATAATGTTTTTAGAATTGTTTTTCAATTTGCTAGTAACATTAATCAATATACCGACATTATTAGGAGATGCTGGCATTTTACTACAAGATGTTCCTAATTTGGTTGGTATAATTGGAAGTACCCCTCATTTTAGTTTTAGAAACAAGTCACTGAAGCAGCACTTGTGCAATAGAGATACATATAAAGGCACAAGTAAATCTGTTGGACAGGGTACTTTTCCCTGTGGAACTTGTAGCGCCTGTCCCATATTTTTAACAAAAGTACATATACACATCCAACTAGGCATTTTACCTTACATTCTAAACAGTATTCAGATTGCAAAACCACAGATGTTGTTTATTTTAGTTTCTGTCAGCAATGCCCAGCATTTTATGTGGGCAAAACTATCAGGCAATTAAGACAGAATTCTAGAACACATTCGTGATATTAGAAGAAATAAACAATCTAATGCCCTTGCTAACCAGGTTATGCGTACAGATGCTTCCCATTCTTTTAAATTCTTTGTTTTACAACATTTTCATAGAAATTTGAGAGGAGGAGACATTGAAAATGTTACAGAAAGCCATGAGCAAAGATGGATTTTAAAACTTGATGCTGAACGCTATCCAGGGCTTAATGGGACTTCTTCTTTAATCCCTTTTTTAAAAGCAAGACGTCTTAAGCATTGATTTATTTTAACATGTTTTATTTTATTCATAATATTTTTTATGGTTTTTTATATATATATATATATATATATATATATATATATATATATATATATATATATATATATATATACACACACACACACATACTTATGTTTATAAAAGGTTTTTAGTGGTCTACTAGAAATATCTACATTTATATATTTTATATTCACTGTTTAAGATATTTTTAAAATAGAGATGTATATATATTTTTTTGCTGTCTTTTTAAATAGTAGCTAATTGTGACATCACTGATTCTGCATAATTGATGACTAAGCTGTTTAAGAGCTGAAGTGCATTTTAACTTTGTCTGATGAAGCAACTACTGTTGTGAAAGCGCTTGCCTCTGTTCAGTTTTTTATTTTTGTACTATTAAACGCTATTATGTCTCACCCTGGTGCACTGTTTTTTTTTTGTATTTCTTCACAAAATGCCTGGCACCAGTAATTGCATTTTGCAGACAGAGGCATACAAATGTGTCCTTACTTGGACGACTGCCTTATTCAAGCAGAGAACAAGGACATTCTGCTACAGCGTCTGGCATTTGTAAAAAGATTACTAACAGGTCTAGGGTACACAGTAAACTAAAAGAAATCAAAGCTTTGTACCCTCTCAAGAGATAATATTCTTGGGTGCAAGCTTAAATACAACTGCCCAGATGGCTCATCTCCCACCAGACAGACAGCTGACTATTTCAGAATGTTGGCAACAAAGACCCAGTTATCTGCAAGAAAAATTCTGCAGGCTTTGGGCTTCATGTTATCCTGCATACTGCTAATTCCATATGCAAGACTGCATATGAGGAAATGTAATGGTATCTAAAATGTTTGGACTCAACATTGCCACAGCCTGGAAACAATTACCCTCATTCCTGCCTGCAGCAGGAGTTTTGATGGTGGGCAAAAGCCTGTCACCTCAGCATGGGACAGCCATTCACCTTACCCACAGCCAGGCAGACATTGACAACAGATACATCAGATTATGCCTGGGGGGCCCATATGGCAGGAAGATGTATTTAGGGCACATGGTCCGCAAGTCAAATGCATCTACATAGCAATCAAAAAGATATTAGCTGTTCAGAATGCCCTGACAGTTTTCAAGGATCAACTTCATCCAGGACAATTGCTGATAAAGACTGACAATGCTACTGTCATTTGGTACATAAGCAGGGGGGCACGCATTCCTACCCCCTCTGCAGACTAGCCATGAACTTGTGGGACACTGCACTGACTTACCAAGTACATCTGCAAGCACAATTCCTGCCAGGTAGGATAAATACTCTGGCAGACGAACTAAGCAGAAAAACTAATGGATCCCCACGGGTGGAAATTGGATCCACAAGTCTTCAGCATGATAATAAGGAACTGGGGATGCCCGGACATAGACCTATTTGCCTCCCCTCACAACTGCCGACTACAGAGATTCTGCACATGGACTTATCACAAGCAAGTGGAAAGTGGATGCTGTATCTTTCAGCTGGAAAAACCTAACAGTATATGCCTTTCCTCCTCTGCCTGTCCTCCCCAAGGTACTCCTCAAGGTCAAACAAGAGAAGCCAAAAATGATACTGATTGCCCCAGACTGGCCCCACCAGCACTGGTACCCAATCCTAAAGAGCTTGTCTCAATGCCCAGCTTGGACATTACCTCAAATTCCTCACTTATTGACCCAACAAGACAGTAAGATACTGCACAGTCAACTCAGGACCTTAAACCTGGCAGCATGGCGGATAATGTAGCCATTCAAAACACACCTCTCTCTAAACCAGTGATTGATGTTATTTTGGAGGCCAGGAGGCCTAGCACCAGAAAATCTTATGCAGAAAAATGGAAGTGATTCTGTGCTTGGAACCTGGCACAAGGTATTGACACGACTGTTCCAAATATTCCTCAGATTTTACAATACTTAGATGCTGGATAAAGGCCTTTCCTTTACATCAATTAAAATTCATGCCTGCCATTTCAGCTCATTACAATACAGAACCACCTATTTTTTCTCATCCATTACTAAGGCAGTACCTCAGAGGGGCCAAAAACATAAGGGGACCACAACTATGTCTGCCTCCGTTTGAGCCAGCCTCTGCAGCTGATATAAAATTCTTATCCTGGAAAACAGCTCTGCTCCTAGCAATAACCTCCGCTAGACGAGTTTCAGAGTTACAGGCACTCTTGGCTGTGGAACCTTTTATCATTTTCCATCCTGACAGGGTTTTTCTAAGGACAAACCCTACATTTATGCCTAAGGTAGTGTCCAGTGTGGCCCTTAACCAAACTATTAATTTGCCCACCTTTTACCCAAACCCACAGAATAAGTGTGAGACTATTCTGCATTCTTTGGATATTCATAGGCAGCTACGCTTCTACTTGGACAGAACCAATGCTTTCAGAAAGACTGAACAACTTCTAGTGGCAAATGCTGCAGGATCACAAGGAAAGCCCATTTTGAAACAGACTATTTCAAGTGGATAGGCCACTGCATTCGTTTCTGTTATTCACAGCATGGTAAATCAGTGCCTAAGGGCATTAGGCCACATTCAACCAGAGCAGCAGCCACTTCAGCAGCCTTCCTCAGAGGACTACCAACTAAAGACATCTTATCTTAGAGGCTGCAACTTGGAGTGTAGTGCATACTTTTACAAAGCACTATCACTTATCTCTCTACTCTAAATCCAGGGCAGGCCTTGCCAGTGCAGTTCTGCAGAGCCTGATGGCCTCTCCTAATCCTATTTAGCACCAACCTCACAGCCTTCGCTTTGGGATTCAACCCAACTGTAATGACCAACAGTGAAACACTATTAACATAGTACAGTTGTGTACCTACCATAAATGTGGATGTTGGTGTATTCACTGTTGCAGTCCAGGTTACCCTCCCACCATCCCCCTTGTCCTTGCTGGGACTTGTCTGTACTTCTCTATTCTATACAACCTATGTGGTGTATTTGCTTGTAGATAGGAAACGTTTTTTGTGTGTGCATGCTTTTTGGCATAATTTAGCCTACCATTTTAGGGGCACTTGACTTCTGGGGCAAGAAAAACTGAAGAAATTGGCATTGGCTGCATCTTTTATACCCCTGGTGCACTGACGTCAGGGAGGAGGAGACAGCAACTGACACTGGACCTAGACTTTGGAATTCAGTCCAACTGCGGGTAGCCTGCCAGCAGGATAACCCAACTGTAATGACTGCAACAGTGAATACACTCTAACATTTACATTTATGGTAGGTACACAACTGTACTATGTCCATCACTCAGGACTGATGGGTTCTCAACATTGTATCCCAGGGGTACAAATTTTACTTCCATTCACTGCCCACCCAAAGAGGGTTTCCAGACCTTCCTCCAAACCAATGGCCAGAGGCTCAAAAGCAAGTACTTTCCTTGATCAATATCAGAGCTATTCTACCTGTTCCAGTAGAATAAAGGGGTCAGGGTTTCTACTGCACACTTTTCCTGGTAGCCAGAAAAGAGGGCTCTTGACACCCAGTCCTGGCTCTTTCAATTCTCAACACCTTTCTGGTGGTCCCAAAATTCAAGATGCTTACCCTGCATCAGCTTCTCCTATGCTAGCCAAGGATGCCTAGTTAGTCACTGTAGACTTAAAAGAAGCTTATCTGCACATCCCCATAAGGGAGTCATGCAGGAAGTATCTAAGTGCATAGACCTTTCCCTGAAGCAATCAGTTCTCTGCACTTCCCTTTGGCTTATCTGTGGCGCTCTTAGTATTCACAAAATGCCTGGCTCCAGCCATTGCATACTGCAGGCAGAGAAATATCCAAATTTACCCATACTTGGACTGCTTGATTCAGGCGGACAGTCAGGAATTGCTGATTCACCACCGGGCATTTGTAAAAAGCCTTCTCACTTCATTGGGGTACACCATCAAAAATCTCATCTGGTACCCAATCAAAAGATTGTATTCCTGGAAGCAAGCTTGGACGCAACTTCCCAGATGGCATTTCTCACTTCAGAAAAACAGATGTATCTGACAGACTAGAACCCAGCTATCTGCAAGGAAAATGCTGCAAGCCCTTTGGTTCAAGGCCTCATGTATGCTTCTAATTCCATATGCAAGACTGCATATGAGGAAACTTCAATGGTACTTAAATCTTTGGTGCCAGCATTCTCAGGACCTGAAAACAGTCATTCCTATCATACCTTGTCTAAGGACAGAGTTCCTCTGGTGGGCAGAAGCATGCAACCACAACAAGGGACTGCATTTCACTCAACCCCACACCGCCCAAACCCTGACAACAGACGCATCAGACTATGCATGGGGGGCTCACATGGCAGGCAAATGCTTTCAGAACCACTGGCACCCAAGCCAGATTCTCCTGCCCATCAATCAAAAAGAGATGCTAGCTGTACAGAATGCTCTTGACAGCTTTCAGATACCTAATCCTTCCAGGACAACTGCTGATAAAAACAGACAACGTCACAGTTATGTGGTACATAAACAAGCAGGGGGGAACCCATTTTTACCCACCCTGCAGGTTAGCCATGGTCCTGTGAAACACAGCCTTGAGCTACCAAGTCCATCTACAAGCTCAATTCCTGCCAGGCAAATCAAATTCATTGGCAGACTTGAGTAGAAATCTCCTAGACCCACACGAGTGGAAATTAGAGCCAAACACCTTTAACCTTCTGATCCAGAGGTGGGGGACACCAGAGGTGGATCTCTATGCCTCCCCCGAGAACCACCAGTTAAGAAAATACTGTACCAGGAACCTTCACAGCAGGGCCTGGAAGGTGGAGGGCCTATCCTTTCAGTGGGAAAACCTGTCAATCTATGCCTTTCCCCCTCTGCCCCTTCTCTCAAGAGTACTACTCAAGATGAAACAAGACAGGCCAAGGGCAATTTATTGCCCTATACTGCCCATGCCAGCATTGGTACCCACTCCTGCACAGCCTGACAACAGTGCCACCCTGGCACTGACACCAGACTCCTACCTTGCTGTCTCAGCAGGAGTGACAGATTTTGCATCCACAATTGCAAACCCTCAACCTTGCAGCCTGGCTTATCCCTTGAATACCCCACCAGCAACCCTCTGCAAACAGGTGCTGGATGTCATTCTTGAAGCCAGAAAGCCTAGTACTAGGAAATCCTATGCTGAAAAGTGGAAAAGATATTGTTCTTGTCCTCTGTCTAAAGGAAAGGACACAGCAGTGCCCCCCTTACCTCTAAGCCTGGATTACCTAGCAGAGCTACTCCACAGCGGCTTATCCTTCTGCTCCATTAAGATTCATGCCTCTGCCATCTCAGCCTATTTATAATACTGAGCCACCTCTGTTTTCTCACCCTCAAACCATTCCTGTGAGGGGCTAACAACTTAAGGCCCCCAAGGAGGGCACTGACCCCTGCCTGGACCTTAACTTTGTACTGGAAAAGCTCACGCTTCTCTTTTTTAAACCTGCTGCTTCAGCAGAGTTAAATTCCTCTCTTGGGAAACAGGTCTTACTTTTAGCCATAACTTCAGCTAGAAGACTGTCTGAGTTCCAGGCACTAATGACTGTGGAATCCATTGTATTTTCCATGCGGCCAGGGTTTCCCTCAGGACTTAACCCATCCTTTATGCCTAAGGTGTGGTGTCCAGTGTGGCTGTAAACCAATTCATCCACTTACAAACCTTCTTCCCTAACCCTTAGAATAAAAGGGAAAGGATCCTGCACTCTCTGAATGTGCACAGACTGCTCAGGTTCTGCCTTGATAGGTGTAACTCTTTCAGAAAATCTGACCAGCTGCTAGTCTGCTTTGCTTCAGGGGCAGAGGGCAAGTCCATTTTCAAATGGATAGCACACTGCATCCATTTCTTCTACAAGAACCATGGAAAACTAACCCCTCATGGTGTCAGAACACATTCCACTAGGGCTTCTACCTCCACAGCATTTCTTAGGAGAGTCCCTCCAAGGGACATTCTGGAAGCTGGAGTTCTTTACACACCTTCACCAAGCACTACCACTTGCCTATCTTTTCCAAATCCAGGGATGGATTTGCTACAACAGTCTTGCAAGGCCTACTAGTCAGCCCTAACACTTCTTGACTGCCTCCACCCTTCCTCAACTTTGGGAATCAACCCATGTGATGACTGCAGCAGTGAAACCTGAAGAACATAGTAAAGTTGTGTACACTTACATAAATGTAGATGTTAGTGTATTCAGTGTTGCAGTCCTTGTTTCCCTCCCTCCAACCCCCTGGATGTTCTTTGTGTTTCACTGTTGCAGTCATTACATTTGGGTAATTCTGCTGGTAGGTTGCCCTCAGCCGGCCAGAATTTCTAAGTCCTGGGTTCTGCATCGGCTGCTGTCGCCCCTTCCCTGACATCAGGTAGCCAGGGGTATAAAAGAAGCAGTCAATGCCATTTTCTTTAGTCTGTCTTGCTACATGGTGCCCGAAGCAGAAGCAATTTGCAAGTGCCGGTCGACTGACTCCTGAGATTTTTGTGTTCGAGTTTCAGATCCGAAGTCTTCAATAAAGCTAAGTACCCTGTTGGGAAAACTTTTTTTCTTGCTCCAGACCAATGTCAGAAAATGTAAATTGTATTTCTTGTGGAAAGCAAATACCTCATAAGGACTTTCATTCTTACTGTATTCCTTGCCTAGGCCCTGATCACAACGTTTCTGGTTGTCGGTTTTGTGCTAGATTTAACCAACGCACTATTAGGCGTCGGCATGATTTTGCTTTGAACTATTTTGGACGCCGGTTTAGAAATGTCATCTGATAGCCATCCGACTACTGGAGTTCACAAAAAATGCAAAGAAAAGGAGAGAGAGACAACCGAGGCCCAAAACCGACGAAGCTTCTCCTAAGCCAGTCGCTGGTTCTCAGTGAGGCGCTTTCGCAGCCCCTGATTCCCGCTACTTTAGAGTCACAGGCTGCTGCAGACTCCCACATGGAGTCGGCTATGCCGCTGGAAACTCAAGGTATTGGAGCCTCTGATACTATTCGTTCAGATGGGTCCAGAGCCGCTGAGCAGGCACTGGCTTCTGAGGGTGTATTCAGACCTAAACATCTTTACATTAAACCGACTTCAGCTTCAAAGGCAAAGACTAAAGCAAAGAAACAAACTCGAGCCACGTGAACAGGCCACTATGCCTAAAAAAAATGCTCAAAATGGCCGAAGACTTGATTACCTTGATCAGGGGTTCCCATCCCCCTCCTGATAAGAGGCCTAGGCAAGAGACTGACACTGAATCTTCAGATCGGGTATCTATTTCTTTTGATTCCTCTTCTGATCAGGAATATTCTCTCCCCCCCCCCCCATGAGGATTATGATGCTGAAGAATCTATACCTTCAGCTTCTCCTCCAGAGGACTATTCTTTTGGGGAAACCTTGCATACCATGAAGGGAGCATTTCCACTGGGAGAGCCAAGATTTTTCAAAATCAAGAGGCTCCGGTATTTCCTTTTACTACCTCAACACAGGCCACTAGCCATTCCACCTGTGTTAAGACATTGTAGATGCGTTTTCGGAGTCTAGTCTTACCCCTGACTCCTTGCCCTCCAGCTCCTGTTAAGCCTGACAGATATTACAGGGTTCCTAACACTCTCAAATTCCTTTTTAAAAACCCTGCTGCAGACCCAGAAACTATTTCACAGTGTCCCAAAGGAGTTGAGGATTCCACCGCAAAAAACCCTACCCGCTCTGACAGATTCTAGGGCACTGGATAGATGGGGAAAAAAGGTTTACACATATGCTATCTTGGCTATAAGGGCCTTAAACTGTCAGTTTCATATGCTCAAATATCAGCAACATGTCATGGCATTGCTTAAACAGAAAATGATAAACTCTGAATGTGCAGAAAATAAAGAAGTGCAGGATTTATTGCATGCAGCTAAACAAGTTCGAAAGCATACTTTCCAATGTGATTTTGATTCTTTGGAGGCCTCCTGCAGGGCCGCAGTTATGGGTTGTGTAATTAGAAGGCATGCTTGTTTAAAGGAACAAAATCTGCCTTATGTCAGTTAAATTATTAGATGCACCTTTACAGCATGATACTTTGTTTGGTGTTAAGGCAGAAGAGGTGTTAAAGAAAATGAAGGACAAAGCTAAATCTATGCAAACTGTTGAAGATTTTTTTACAAGTACAGCCACCTAGGTTTAGTAGACACTGGCCTACAAAGAATTGGTCTTTCCTGTGTTGGACAGACCTCAAAGGGGCAGATCCAGACACCCTAGAGGCGGATCCCAGGTGCAAGGTTCATACAGGTCAAAGCAATGGGGTGCTTCTACCTCCAAAGTTAGACAAATTTCAACCATATAGGAAACAGTCCCAATGACTTACCCCTGCCTGCACCAAGCACTTATCTCCTGGCAGCACTCTTAGGAGGAAAATTAGCACTTTTTCTCAAAATTGGCACATTATAACCCAGGACAAGTGGGTTCTAAATATCGTGTCACAAGGCTACAAGTTCCACTTCCATACCCTGCCAAAGTCAAACGGCTGGCCAGATCTGCCAAAAAATCAATGTGTAGAGGCACAAAAACAAGTCTCATCCTTCATGGACATGGGGGCCATTCAACAAGTACCAGAACAAGAGCAGGGACAAGGATTTTACTCAAGACTGTTCTTGGTACCCAGAAAGGACAAGACCTGGAGACCAGTGCTGGATCTATCTATTCTGAACATATTCCTGGATATACCAAAATTCAAGATGTTGATTTTGCAGCAGCTTCTGCTCATGCTGGACAAGAACGCTTGGCTTGTGACTTTAGACCTACAAGAGGCATACCTGCATGTCCCAATCAGACAATTATGCAGAAGATGCCTCCGATTCAAGGCTGGCTCAATGCATTACCAATTCTCTGCACTGCCCTTTGGCTTATATAATGCGCCCAGGGTCTTTACAAAGTACCGGCACCAGTAATTGCATTTTGCAGACAGAGGAATACAAATATATCCTTACTTGGATGACTGTCTAATTCAAACCGAGAACAAGGACATTTTTCTACAGCATCTGGCATTTGTGAAAAGACTTCTAACGTGCCTAGGGTACACAGTCAATGAAAATAAATCAAAACTAGTACCCTCTCAAGAGATATTCCTGGGTGCAAGCTTAAATGCAACTGCCCAGATGGCTTATGTCACACCACTCAGTCAACCGACTACCGGTTTCAAAAGGTTGGCAACAAAGGCCCAGTCATCTGCAAGATAACATTCTGCAGGCTTTGGGCTTCATGGCATCCTGCATTCTACTAATTCCATATGCAAGACTGCATATGAGGAAACTTCAGTGGTACCTAAAAAGTGTTTGAACTCAACATTGCCACAGCCTGGAAACAATGATTACTCTCATTCCCTGCCTGCAACAGGAGTTTTGATGGTGGGCAAAGGCTCGTCACCAAAACAAGGGACAGCCATTCACATTACCCCCAGCCCGGCCGACACTAACAACGGCTGCATCAGATTATGCCTGGGGGGCCCTCATGGCAGGAAGATGCATTCAGGGCACATGGTCCTCAAACCAAATGCATCTGCATATCAATCGAAAAGAAATGCTAGCTGTTCAAAATGCCCTGACAGCCTTAAAGAGCCTACTTCATCTGGGACAACTACTGACAAAGACAGACAACACCACGGTCATGTGATATATAAACAAGAAGGGGGGCACACATTCTTACCCCCTATGCAGACTAGCAATGACTTTGTGGGACACAGCATTGACTTACCAAGTACATATGCAGGCACAGTTCCTGCCAGGAAGGGAAATACTCTGGCAGACTAAGCAGAAACCTCATGGATCCCCACGAGTGGCAGCTGGATCCACAAGTCTTCAGCATAACAAGGAAATGGGGATGCCCGGACATAGATCTATTTGCCTTCCCACACAACTACCAACTAAAATGATTCTGCACAAGGACTTATCACAGACAAGCATGGAAAGTGGATGCCCTATCGGTATATGCCTCTCCTCCCCAAGGTACTCCTAAAGGTCATACAGGAGAAGCCAAAGATACGGATTGCCCCAGACTGGCCCTGCCAATACTGGCAATACTGGTATCCAATCGTAAGGAACTTGTCTCAATGCCCAGCTTGGACCTTACCTCGGGTACCTCATCTACTGTCCCAGCAAAACAATCCGATCCTGCACAGCCAACTCGGGATTTTAAACCTGGCAGCATGGCAGATAATGTCATACAAAACGCACCTCTCAGTAAAGCTGTGATGGATGTCATTTTGGAAGCCAGAAGGCCTAGTACTAGAAATTCTTATGCTAGAAAATGGAAGAGATTCTGTGCCTGGAACCAGGCACAAGGAATTGATATAGCTGTGCCAAATATTCCTCAGCTTTTGCAATACTTAACTGAGATGCTGGAGAAAGGCCTATCTTTTTCATCTATTAAAATTCATGCCTCTGCCAATTTCGGCTCATTACAATAGAGCCACCAATCTTTTCTCATCCCTTATTAAAGCAGTACCTCAGAGGAGCCAAAATTTAAGGCCTCCAAGGAGATTACCAATGCCTGCATGGGACCTCAACTATGTCTTGAAAAACTCCCCCTGGCTCCTTTTGAGCCAGCTGCTACTGCTGATATAAAGTTTGTATCTTGGAAAACAGCTCTGCTCCTAGCAATAACTTCTGCAAGACAAGTTTCAGAGCTACAGGCACTCATGGCTGTGGAACCTTTTATTTTTTTATCCAGACAGGGTCTCTCTGAGGACAAACACAACACTTATGCCTAAGGTGGTGTCCAGTGTAGCTCTTAACCAAACTGTTCACCTGCCAACTTTTTATCCAAATACACAGAACAAGGGGGAGAGAATTCTGCATTCTTTGGACGTACACAGACTGCTTAGATTCAACTTGGACAGAACCAAAGTTTTCAGAAAGACAGAGCAATTACTAGTGACATATGCTGCAGGATCACAAGGAAAGGCTATCTCAAAGCAGACTATATTTCAAAGTGGATAGGCCACTGCTATCTAAACCATGGCAAGCCAGTGCCTAAGGGCATTAGGCCACATTCAACCAGAGCTGCAGCCACTTCAGCAGCCTTTCTCAGGGGAGTGCCAACCAATGACATTTTAGAGGCTGCTACTTGGAGTTCAGTGCACACCTTTACAAAGCGCTATCATCTGCCACTCTACTCTAAGTCCAGGGCAGGCTTTGACACTGCAGATGTTCATTGTGTTACTCTGCTGCAGTCATCACACTAGGGTTATCCTGCCGTCAGGCAGTCCTGCAGTCGGCCAGAGTTCCAAAGTGTTGGTCTGGCGTCGGGTGCTGTCGCTTCTTCCCTGACGTCAGTTCGCCAGGGGTATACAAGAGGCATCAGATGCCATTTTTTTCAGTTTTGTCGCACGGTGCCCGAAGCGGAAGCAGTTTGCAAGTGCCAGTCGGCCGACTCCGGTCTGAAATTCGATTTGAAAATCTCCGGAGTCTTCAATAAAGCTAAGTACCCCGTTGGGGAACCTTTTCTTTAGGACAAACCAAAAGGAAGGGTCAAGTCAAGAATCCTTGAACATTTAGGTGACATAAGGAACTGTAGGTTGGAGAGTCCTGTAGCCAACCATTTTTATGAGCAGCATGGGGGAATGACCAGTGAGTTAATTTTTAGTATTTTGGGCAGCCCCAGAGGGGTAGGTCGCAACAATACCGATTTTCTCAAAAGGTTATTAGACATGGAATCCAGATTTATTATAAACTTTAATACTCTATATCCAAATGGTTTGAATTTGGAAATATGAAATATAAAAATATAAAACGCTTAGATAATTTCATTTATAGTCAATTACAGATGCATACATTTGTAGTTTAGTGTTTTATGAGATTTACAATCACGATTATTCATCTAAATACCATTTTTATA
The DNA here is from genome assembly GCF_019279795.1 of Protopterus annectens. Classification (NCBI taxonomy): domain Eukaryota; kingdom Metazoa; phylum Chordata; order Ceratodontiformes; family Protopteridae; genus Protopterus; species Protopterus annectens. The sequence continues at coordinate 932,494,193 of NC_056737.1, forward strand.
ACATTGCAATAGAATATGTTTAGAAAGGTTAATGTAATTGCACCTTTAAGTTTTGATTGTGTAATTAATTATGCAAAGTGGTGATATAAAATGACTGACTTTTTTGTATGAGAAGTATTCCATGAGAAGGCGAAGGCCGAGGTACCAGAATCGAAGTCAATAAAGAAGATATATACTGATAAAAAGTCCAGAAGCACAATAGCATTCATCAGACCAGCTGAGCTTACACAGCCAAAAGCGCTTACGTTGTTTTAATAAACTTGAAAACGAATTTTAGAAATCATCTGCATTGCCGTTTTTTTGCTATTGTGCTTCTGGACTTTTTATCAGTTTCTTTCGTTCTTTGTGGATTATAATGAAGATATATACTTTTTCAGTCTGGCTGCTGTTTTCATGAACCGTCTTGGTTTTGTTTTTTTGATATTTTGGTCTTGCCACACTGTGTGTTTGGAACCTTTTCTTGCCTCAGTCCGATGTCAGAAAAAGTTAACGATTGTATTTCTTGTGGGAAGCAAATACCTCATAAGGACTTTCATTCTTATTGTATTCCTTGCCTAGGCCCAGACCACGATGTCACAGGTTGTTGGTTTTGTGCTAGGTTTAATAAACGAACTATTAAACGTCTGTTTTATTTTGCCCGACATTACTTTGGTAGGAAATTTAATTATACCATGCCGTCGGAGCAACAGACAACCGGAATGCATAAAAAAACGCAAGGATAAGGACAGGCAGCCGAGACCCAAACCAGACTCGGAGGCCTCCGCTGGGCCAGTCGCCGGTTCTCCGGTTTTCAGTGAGGTGCCTATGCAGCCCCTGATGACCGCTGATTTAGAACCTCAGACCGCTTCCAATTTCCAAGCAGAGATTACTAGGCCTCCGCAGCCTTCATCTTTAACCCCTTCCGACTCCAGGGCTGAAGGAGATTCCGGTGCAGTTGAAACGCCTTCAGTTGCAGAAGGTGTCTTCAGACAGACTACACTCACCATTAAATCCTATGCAAAGCTGAAATCTCCTTTAAAAGCAAAAAAGATTGTACAGCAGTCTCCAGTACAAGGCCCCATGCTTAAGAAACAGATGCTTAAGATGGCTGAAGATTTAATTACCCTAATCAGGGGTTCCCATCCCCCTCCTGATAAAAGGCCAAGACAGGAGGAGGATTACGCTTCCTCTGACCAGGTCTCAATTTCCTCTCATTCTTCTGAGGAACAGGAATACTCTTTTCCCCCTTATGAAGATTCTGATGCTGAAGTCTATTCCCTCAGCATCCCCCCAGAAGACTACTCTTTTGGGGAAAACTTTACATTCCATGAGGGAACATTCCCACTGGGAAGGCCAGGATTACTCTGATTCTAAGAAAAGGCTCAGAGTTCCTTTTACTACCCCAGCACAGACCACTTGCTATCCCACCCATGTTAGACATTGTGGATGATGTTTATTTAGAATCTAGCCTTAACCCAGACTCTCAACCTCCTGCACTAGCCAAACCAGACAGATACTAGAATCCCTGACTCTCACAAATGCCTATATAAAATCCCTGTTGCTGACCCAGAAACCATTTACCAGGGTCCCAAAGGTGTTAAGGCCTCTATTGCTAAAAATCCTGTACTCTGAAAGGGATTCCAGAGCACTAGACAGCTGGGGAAAGAAAGTATATACCTCAGCTACTCTAGCTATGAGGTCCTTAAATTGCCAGTTTCACATGCTGAAATATCAGCAATACCGGATGTCTGTCTCAAAACAAAAAATGATCACACATTCAGAGCAGCCTGATTTCACAGAAATGCAAGATTTGTTGCATGCAGCTGAACAAGTGGGAAAACATACTTTACAATGTGGATTTGATTCATTGGAGGCTTCCTGTAGAGCAGCAGTGACTGGATCTGTCATACGTAGGCATGCTTGGTTAAAAGAACAAACCCTACCTGATCATATTAAAGCAAAGGTATTGGATGCACTTTTACAGCAGGATGTTTTATTTGGTGTGAAAGCAGAAGAGGTTTTAAAGAAAATGGAGGATGAGGCAAAATCTATGCAGACGGTAAAGGATTTTTTTTTTACAGGTACAACCCTCTCGTTTCAGCAGAAATTGGCCAACAAAAAAATGGTCCTTTCCAGCTTCTGACAGACCACAGAGGGGCAAATACAGACGCCCAAGGGGCAGAGGTCAGTCACAAGGCCCTTACAAGCCTCGACAATGGGGTACCACAACCCAGAAAGCAGGAGAAGACAGGTACCAAGCTATCAGAAGACAAACACAATGACTTAGCCCTCAGACTGCCAAGCAAATCTCTCTTGGCAGCTCCCTTGGGAGGAAAATTAGCACTTTTTGCAGACAACTGGCACATCATCACAAAGGACAAATGGGTCCTAAATATTGTCTCACAAGGATACAGATTCCACTTTCACACTTTACCAAGGATAAAAAGAATGCCAAACCTGCCACCAAAGCAATGGGCAGAGGCTCAAAAACAAATTACAGCTCTCATGGACATGAGAGCCATTCAACAGGTACCTACACAGGAACAAGGATTTTACTCAAGACTCTTTCTAGTCCCCAGAAAGGACAAAGCCTGGAGACCCATTCTGGACCTCTCAATTCTAAACACTTATCTGCAAGTACCCAAATTCAAGATGCTAACACTGCAGCAACTTCTTCCCATGCTGGGCAAGAAGGCTTAGCTAGTAACGTTGGATCTAAATAGGCATACCTGCATGTCCCTATCAGACAAAATTGCAGAAGATGCCTCCGATTTATTGCAGGTTCAACTCATTATCAATTCTCTGCACTGCCCTTTGGCTTATTTACTGCGCCCAGGGTCTTCACAAAATGCCTGGCACCAGTAATTGCATACTGCAGACAGAGGAATTCAAATATATCCATACCTGGACGACTGCTTTATTCAAGCAGAAAGCAAGGACATTCTTTTAAAGCATCTGGTGTTTGTCAAACACCTATTAAGTTGCCTAGGGTACACAGTAAACGAAAAGAAATCAAAACTAGTGCCCTCACAAGACATAATATTCCTGGGTGCCAGCTTAAATACAACGGCCCAGATGGCTTATCTCACGCCAGACGAGCAAGAACAACTGATTCAATACTTCAAAATGATGGCAACAAAGACCCAACTCCCTGCACAAAAAATTCTGCAGGCCTTGGGATTCATGGCATCTTGCATACTACTAATACCATTTGCAAAACTGCATATGAGGAAATTACAATGGTACCTGAAAAGCGTATGGACTCAACACAGCCACAGCTTGGAAACAATAATACCACTCATTCCCTGCCTTCAACAGGAGTTTCTATGGTGGGCTCGGGCATGTCACCTCAACAAGGGTCAGCCTTTTATCTTACCCACAGCCACTATAACAGATGCATCGGATTATGCCTGGAGTGCACACATGGCAGGACAGTGCATTCAGGGCAAATGGTCTGTGGATCAAAGGCATCTGCGTATCAATCAAAAAGAAATGCTAGCTGTACAAAATGCCCTTACAGTTTTCAAGGACCTCCTACATCCAGGACAACTCCTAATAAAGACCGACAACACCACAGTAATGTGGTACATAAGCAAGGGGGCACACACTCCTACCCCCTATGCAGGCAAGCAATGACCTTGTGGAACACAGCACTGACCTACCAAGTTCAACTACAAGCCCAATTCCTGCCAGGAAAGAAAAACACATTGGCAGACTAAGCAGAAACCTCCCAGATCCTCACGAGTGGAAACTAGATCCACAAGTATTTGCAATGATGACTCAAAAATGGGGCCACCCAGACCTAGATCTATTTGCCATCTCCCAAAACTACCAACTTCAGAAATTTTGCACAAGGACATACCACCCACTAGCTTGGAAAGTGGACGCCCTCTCATTCAGTTGGAAAACATTAACAGTGTATGCCTTTCCTCCACTGCCTCTTCTAACAAAGGTGCTGCTGACAGCCAGATTAGAGAGGCCACAAATGATACTCATTGCTCCAGACTGGCCACGCCAACACTGGTATCCAATGCTAAGGAACATGGCTCAAGGCCCACCATGGATTTTGCCTCAAATTCCTCACCTGCTCACTCAGCAAAACAGTCTACACAGCCAGCTCAAGACTTTAAATCTGGCTGCATGGCAAATTACTTAAGCAACCAGTCAACACTTCTCTCTAAAGCTGTTATGGATGTCATTCTGGAGGCCAGGAGGCCCAGCACCAGGAAAACCTATTCAGACAAATGGAAAAGATTTTGCGCCTGGAACCAGACTAAGGGCCAAAATCCCCTTGTTCCAAATATTCCTCAGATTCTACAATATTTAACTGAGATGTTGTACAATGGACTTTCTTTTTCATCTATTAAGATCCACGCCTCAGTGATTTCAGCTCACTACAACACGGATCCTCCTATATTTTCACATCTACTGCTAAGACAGTACCTCAGAGGGGCTAAGAACATAAGATCGCCCCAGAGAGCACCAACACCAGCTTGGGATCTCAACTTTGTTTTGGAAAAGCTTACACTGCCACCCTTTACAGCTGATTTACAGTTTCTATCATGGAAAACTGCCCTGTTGCTAGCAATAACTTCAGCACAGAGTCTGAGCTACAGGCCCTAATGGCAGTGGAGCCTTTCATCATTTTTCATCAAGACAGAGTCGCTCTACGAACTAATCCTTCCTTTATGCCAAAGATGGTATCCATTGTGGCCCTAAACCAAACCATTTGCCCACCTTTTTCCCAAACCCCCAGAACAAAGGAGAAAGGCTCCTGCACTCTTTGGACATTCACAGGCAATTACATTACTACTTGGATAAAACTAAGGCTTTCAGAAAATCTGACCAGCTCTTTGTATCCTATGCTGCAGGATCACAAGGAAAAGCTATCTCAAAACAGACCATTTCAAAATGGATAGGACATTGTATCTGTTTCTGCTACACACATCATGGGAAACCTGTGCCTGCTAGCATTGGGTCCCATTCCACCAGGGCTACAGCACCTGCCTTTCTCAGAGGGGTACCAACCAAGGATATTTTGGAGGCTGCAACTTGGAGTTCAGTGCACACCTTCACCAAGTACGATCACTTACCTCTATACTCTAAAACCAGAGCTGGCTTTGCCACTGCAGTTCTGCAGGGCCTACTAGCTTCTCCAAACCCTGTTTAGTTCCACCGCCCATCCTTAGCTTTGGGATTCAACCAAAGTGTGATGACTGCAGCAGTGTAACACGATGAACATAGTACAGTTTTGTACCTACCGTAAATGTAGATATTCGTGTGTTCACACTGCTGCAGTCCAGGTTACCCTCCCTCCATCCCCTCTGACCTAGCTGAACTTTTCTATACCTTTCCTTCTTGTACAACCTTTGTGGTGTATTTGCTTGGAACTGAAGGTATTCCTTTTATTTTCTTTACATGTTTAATTAGCAATATGTATTACCTACCGACTTGGGGGCACCTGACATCTGGGGCAAGAAAAACTGAAGAAAATGGCGTTGGATGCCTTTTATATACCCCTGGCGTCAGGGAAGAAGCGACAGCACCCGACGCTGGACCAAGACTTTGGAACTCTGGCCGACTGCGGGACCGCCTGACGGCAGGATAACCCTAGTGTGATGACTGCAGCAGTGTGAACACTTGAACATCTACATTTATGGTAGGTACAAAACTGTACTTTCTGCAGGGCCTCTTAGCCGCTCCTAATGCTGTTTAGCTGCAACCTCCCAACCATAGCTTTGGGACTCTACCCATATGTAATGACTGCAACAGTGAAACACGAAGAACATAGTACAGTTGTGTACACTTACCATAAATGTAGATGTTCAAGTGTATTCACTGTTGCAGTCCAGGTTACCCACCTGCCATCCCCCTTTTCTTCTGATGGACCCTATCTTTCCTTCTCTGATTTATACAACCTATGTGGTGTATTTGCTTGTAGATGAAGGTAAAGTTTATATTGGTGCATGTATTTCTGTATATTAATATATGTGTGTGTGTGTGTGTATATATATATATATATATATATATATATATATATATTTATTTTGGCTACCCTTTTAGGGGTCACCTGACATCTGGGGCAAGAAAAACTAAAGAAAATGGCGTCTGCTGCTTTTATACCCCTGAAGTCAGGGAAGGGGCGACAGCAGCTGACGCAGGACCCAGGACTTTGGAATTCAGGCTGGTTGAGGGCAGCCTGCCAGCAGGATTACCCAAATGTAATGACTGCAACAGTGAATACACTCTAACATCTACATTTATGGTAAGTGTATACAACTGTACGTTTTCTCTGTCTACCTCTTCTCGGCTATTCCTAATGGCATTGGTATTTACTTTTTATTGGTGGTGTTCCTCACCATATACTAGCTCCCTATTTGGGGGCTCCTGACATTTGGGGCAAGAAAAACTGATGTAATGGCATTGGTTGCCTGTTTTCTACCCCTGACTATCTGACGTCATGGAAGAAGCAACTGCAACCGATGCAGAAATACTAAGACTCTGGTATTCGGGCCGCCCTGAAGGCAGGATAACCCAAGTGTGATGACTACAACAGTGGGTACTAACATCTACATTTATGGTAAGTGTACACAACTAACTTTCCGGATCTTATTTCTCATCTCTTTGGGATTAGTCACCCAGACCTGGACAGTTTGAAGCTCACTGCTTGGCTGCTACAGTTCCTTTGATTGTTGGGACTCCAGGTTTATCATCCCCAGTTAAGACTTTTCTGGTGGTGGCTTACAAGTCTTCCATTAGAAAGGTTTATCGTAGCAAGTGGAAACACTTTTCCATATGGGCTTTGCAGTGTGCATTAGAACCTTTTACTGCCCCTGTAGTTTGAGTGTTTGGCAGGAATTTTTCAGCAGGGTGCCAGTTTCTCCACAGTCAGTCCAATTGGCAGCTATTTCCAACTTTCATGTGGAGGAAAACATCGTCCTTGGCTTCTTTCTAAACTTTAAGACCTTCCTTAAAGGTGCCTTTCTTCTTAGACCCCCCCCTGTGAAGGATCCTATGCCCCCGTGGGGCTCTACTTTCGTACTTGAAACATTAGTCCCCCCCCCCTTTTGAACCCAGTGTCTGTAAATTTACAAGTTTTTTCATGGAAAACTGCATTTTTGGTAACCATTACTTCCGCCAAGAGGGTGTCAGTTTTAAGCCTTATCCAGATCCTTTGGGATGTAAATCTGTCTTTCCAGTATGGTCTGTTTGTCACAAGTGAAGTTCAGATTCCTCGGTCTAGTGTTTTATAGTGCTGTTTGCTTTGCACATGTGCAGTAGATCCATCAGGGCTTGGTCTAAGGAAGCCCTTTAAGCCAGGCAAAGGTCCCTTTCAGCAGTGTGTGGGAGAATAAATGGAGGCAGTGCCTTTTTAGGCGGTCAGGGTAGGGTATTCATGTCCTGTATTCTCTTGGTGAGAAGCCTTTTGTGGAAGTTCCAGCTGTTGCAGATGTCTGGTTAGGTGCATGCTGACATGGTTGCAGAATGCTTTGTGATCTTGCCCTGCGAGTCTGTCTTTAACTCGTAGTTTTGGTGCTCTGTTAAGGGCTGAGTAGTGTAGAAATATAACTTCCTTATACCTGGATGCTCTACCCCTACCTAGAGGTTGGACAATGTAGAATTGAGTTTCTGTGCTACTTGTTGGTCAGAGGCCAGGTTGCTGTCTATGTATGTCCCCAGATCCCCTTCTTTAAGGCCTACTGTGTTAGGGTTGTTTTATAGATAGTGCAAGTTGTGGTATCAGTTTCTCAAAGGGCATTATAGTGCATTTTTTGGCATTGAGCTTTAGGACCAGTCATTTGTCTGTATTAAATCCTCTTGCAAGATTTGGTGTCTTGAGGGATCCTGTAATAGCTCCCATTTTACAGTTCTCTGCAACCTGAATGAGCCAGAAGCCTTTAATGTTGGTTCTGACTTCCCAGAAGTAGATGCCAAGCAGGAGGGGGTCTGGTATGCAGCCCAGGGGTACTATGCTGTTGACTGGTCTAAATTCTGCCTTGGATTTTTGTCTGGGAGCTAGTTGGCAGTCCAGTGAGTTATGCATAGCTTAACGGTGCATGAGTGAGGTATTTGAATGACTTGGTCAGGATCCACAGTGTGCACTATTTTACCCTTTTCCATTGTCTTGGTAACTATCAAAAAAGTCAACTAAGTTATGGAAGCACAAAATTCCCTTACAGGGACAATCCCAGGGATATTTTGTTTTGATTCAGCCTTTGTTTACATTTCAGGTTTGCCTTTCTGAGCATACTCAACTTTGGCTAAGGGGGGTGGGGGAAGAGTGCCTGCAGGAAGTTTCAAAGGTGTGAGCCAAATTCAATCTCAAATTGCAGTTGTACTAACCGCTTTCTCTGTGAGCCATTCATTAGTGTAATCTGTACATTTTACACATTGAGAAAAACAGCCTTTCAGGCATTTTACGATCTGACAGCTGCTGCTACTCTACAAAACACATCAGTAATGCAAGGCTTTTAAAACATTAGCAAACAAGAGTTTTTTTTGTTTCTTTCATTTCGTATTTTATTCTGTGGTGGTTGTGTAATCTGGCCACCTACAACAATTTTATGACATGGCTTCTACCTATAGAAGGCATCTGAGTGAGGCAAACAGTAGTGGAAACCATATTTCTCTTTCATTTCCTGTTTTACTGTATTCTGATTTTTGAATACTAGCCTGGTATAGTGACTGCCTGACCTGCCAGTAATTCCATAGAAAGCAAGTGTGTGATAGAAGGTTGGAGCATTAGTAGAGACACTCTTCTGTTCCTTTTTCATTTTCTGGTTTGATATGTGCTGATTTCTGAATACTACTAGACAAATGTGCTATTTTTATGAGTGGGCTGCTTGTACATCTGTAGAAGCATGAATGATGCAAAGTTTAAAAATGAGGATAATATACCAGTGTAGTACCTCGCAGGATGCACAGTAGCAAATCCTGCCCCAAACACGTGGGGAGACAGCATCCGCATGAATATTTGCACAGCATTTTAGCAGCTTAGAGTTGACCAAAGATTCACAGCAATACCATTGTAAGTTAATGTAGAGATAACTCACCTGAAATTAAGGTGTCCTGGCATTGTCAAATTATGGGGAGGCAATGTGTAAAAACAAAATCGCTTAATGGTAGGACCCTTAATGCTATTTTTTTGAGTATGGCACACATTAAAAATTAACATCAACTACTTAGGTGCAGGTGGGTTAGTACTTCACAAAAGGCCAGTATACAGTGTAGGGTATATTATGTTTTTCAACTTATGAGCATAGATGTCCTCTGACACAGACATGTAAACAGTCATAGATATGGTAAACATCAATATACAAACTAAGCATGCTGACTGGACACCGCATTGTGTGCCAGTTGTAAACGGAACATTACTCAAGTAGAGACTTCCATCTGATCTTTTAGTACAAGGGTTCATTTTTAAAGATGGTCACTTGATAGCTCAGAAGTGTTCACAGTAAATTTCTACAAACTATCACAGCACTCTGCTTAGTCATCAAACCAAGGAAGAACTACAAGCAACTGCTAGGGTATCTGTGCAGTGACTGAGACCTTGTTCAAGGCTCCAGAGAGCACCCCTGCACTACCAGGCTATAACTCGTGCCACACTTTACGGCCATGTAACCTGGTCTGAAACACCAAAGGAAGAGGTGTGTCCATATTCATTAAGGATATCCACACCTCCAGGCTAGTTGCTCAACATAATGCATCCGAGGTTATTCAAGTGCAACTAACTCTGGGCAAAACTGCAATCCAAATTGTAGCTTGCTATAGATCCTCCCCCCATGCCCCAGGATTCCCACTCCTCTTTTCTTGATGTACTGGAAAATATTAGGGTTCAACAAAACACCCTAATAATGGGTGACTTCAACTACCCCACCATTAACTGGGAAAACTACTCGTGTACCAACTCCTTAGCTCAATGCTTTCTGGAATTAATAAACTCCAATGCCCTGGATCAACTTATCCACACCACCACTAGGGGCAACAGTATCCTAGATCTAGTCATTACCAACATGAGTGACTGGTGTTCCACACCTGAAGTCAACTCCTCGTTGGTCCAATCCGACCATAAGGTAATCACCCTTGATATCCACACCCCCCCCCCCCCCAAGGAAACCATGGTAAAAAATTTCTCCAAAGCCAACTTTCTGCTTCTTAAGACAGAAGTGGTGAACTTCATGACACCCATGCAGATGGACAATACAGTTATGACTGCTAAATCCTACATAAATGCACTCTATAAGTGGTTACGAGTGCATGGATCGTGCTATCCCAAACAGAACCAAGACGCTATCCTCCAAAAAAAAAAAAAGGAAGCCAATCTGGTGGTCTCCTGCCATAAACAAACTCTACAACAGAAGGAAGAAACTTGCAAGAGAGTAAAATCCCATGAGTGGAGGAGCTCCCTGGTCAGCCTCCGATCTTCCAAAGCTAGCTACGAAAACAAAATCGCCACTAATTCTAAGGACAACTACAAAGCATTCTATAGATATGTCAAGAATCTTGATGGCAACACCCAGATCTGCTCCGAGTTAGTTTGCTTTTATTTTTTGTATATTTTAAATACTGTAGTTTTTCTTTACCTTGTGTTTTACCTGCATTCTGCTTTAACAGCATATTAAAACTTCAAAAGAGACCACAGCTCTCCCTTCTGAGTCAGGCAGAAATTAGAACTGATCAATTAAGGACTCATTCATAAGATAGAAGAGGTCACTTAAGGTTAATCGTTTGTTAACTGAGGGGTGGAGCTAGGAACTAAACCTTCTATTTAAGGGGTAAAATAAAACATTTTTGAGTTTTACCAGAAAGGCTCATCCAGACTCTGCTACACTTTGCTGTGAAGGAAAGGTTACTTTGCTTTTATTTTTTGTATTTTGTATATTTTAAATACTGTAGTTTGTTTTCTTTACCTTGTGTTTTACCTGCATTCTGCTTTAACAGCATATTAAAACTTCAAAAGAGACCACAGCTCTCTCTCTCTTCTGAGTTGGGTAGAATTTTTTTTCCCCTGCCCTCCCACTCAGTCATAGTTGTCTTGTTAAATACCACTGTCTATCTAGTTGCCTGCCTCTTATGTTAATTGACCATGTATCTCATTTCCTCTCTGCTTTCACTGGCTTGTGAAATAATCACTAAATCAAAAACCCCTCCCCTTCAACTGTTTAAATTTATTGGCCATCCTACTGTATTCCATAGTACCAGAATACAAAAGTGACCACTCCTTTCAACCCATCTTGCTGTTTTAAAAATAGTAACTCTCCACTAAACCTTAACTTTTTAAACAGGTAAAACTTAAGTTACCTACTTTCACGTCTACCTTCTCTAGTGCACACTGCAGTGTGCATTTTTTTATCTTACTTTTAAGCATCCCTTTGGCTAGCACTTTCTCTAATACCTACTGGAAAGCACTAGGAAGCCTTATACTGATACAAGCACTCAACTCTCCTTGTTAATAAGGAGAAATTAATAGTAGGCATTAAACAGCCTATAATTGCAAAGTACCTTGCTAAGGTAAGGGAAAACAGCTCCTGTCCTGTACAAAAAAAAAAAAAGCATCAAACCAGGCATGTCCAAGGGTCAGCTTCTGGTGATTTCTCCTGTCCACCTGGTGAATCTGGGCATACTGGGGCAATGCAGCAATTGCCTCATGTACACAAGCAACCCTCTCCTCCTACCACCCAACACTACAACTTGTGAGAGATGCACTTACATAGCCAAAATGGAAGCAAAGCTCTCTCCACCCAAGATTGTGCTAGACAGTCAAGAGGAGAAGGTTAACACCCACGCTACACCTCAAGCAACACACCACACACATATAGCAACACTAAATCCACATATGCAGAGGCCCTTAACTGTAACCTGCCCAAGCAATAAGGACCTTTGAAGCTGAAACGCAAACAAACACCAATCACAACCAAAGTGTCACATAGTTCACAACACCTGTGTGCCACCCAGCAACAGCCCCTAAGGCAAGACAATGTACCTAACGCTTTAGTCATAGGTGACTCTATAGTCCGGTACACTGATGTCCCTCTCACCAGGTTGAACAAGGAGAAAATTACAGTCAGCTGCCTGTCGGGTGCCAGAATCCGCCACATAACGCATGCATTCAAGTCACTCCACAACAAGTACAAATATGACTCTGTCATTGTCCATGTTGGAGTGAATGACTTGAAGATGTACCTCCCTGGACTACATGAAGAGAGACATGGAAGAGCTCTTGGATCATGTGGCCCAGGCAGGTATGACCCTAGCCCTGAGTAGCATCCTGCCTTCGCCCAGAATGATACCACAATATAAGGACAAAATGATTGACTTCAACAATTGGCTAAGCTTCTGGTGTCATTCAAAGGGGATCCAGTATCTGTCTGCCTGGGATGACATGATTGACAGACCACAATGCTTTGCCAGAGATGGTCTGCACCTGTCGCCTCTGGGATTCAGGTTACTGGCTAAGGCTCTTGCCACCCCTATAGTGCCTTTTTTAGGCAAAGTTCAAAGGACAAAACCACCACCATAACAGGTACAAGCATGCAAAATCTGAAGGTAATGCTACTCAATGCTAGAAGTCTAAACCTTAAAATGCACTCTCTCGAGGCCCTCCTAAAAAATGGAGAACATCTATATCTGTGCAGTAGACCTGGTTCAAGGCTCCAGAGAGCACCCCTGCAATACCAGACTACAACTCTTGCCACACTTTTCGGCCTCCAAAGCAGGACCGAAACACTAAAGCTGGAGGAGTGTCAATATTCACCAAGGATATTCACACCACCAGGCTAGTTGCCCAACACAATGCTTCTGAAATTCTCCAGGTGCAACTAACACTAGGTAAGACTACAATCCAAATTGTAGCTTGCTACAGATCCCCCACCATACCCGAAGATTCTCACTACACCTTTCTACACATACTGGGAAATATTAAGATAGAACCAAACACCCTAATACTGGGTGATTTTAACTACCCTGCCATTAACTGGGAAAGCTACTCGTGTACCAACACCTTTGCCCAACGGTTCTTGGAATTCATAAATTCCAACGCCCTGGATCAACTAATCCATAGTCCCAGCAGGGGCTCCAATATTCTAGACCTGGTCATTACCAACATGGGAAATCGATGCTCCACACCTATGGTCACCCCCTCGTTAGTCACGTCTGACCATAAGCTAATCACCCTTAACATCCACATCCCACCCCCCAGTAAGGAAACCTCCATAAAAAACTTCTCCAAAGCCAACTTCATGCTACTCAAGGCAGAAGTGACAAACTTCATGACACCCATGCAGACGGGAGCTGAAAGTTCAACTGCTGAATCCTACACAAAGGCACTGTACAAGCACATCCACTCATGCATAAATTGTGCCATTCCAAATAGAACCAAGATGCTCTCATCCAAAAAAAAAAAAAGAAGCCAATCTGGTGGTCCCCTGCCATAAACAAATTTTACAACAGAAGGAAGAAACTGTTGCAGAAAAGAGGAAAATCACAGGATGCAAAAAACTTCCTTACCAGCCTCAGTAAAAAACTGAGATCCCTCATAAAATCCTCCAAAGCTAGTTACAAAAATAAAATTGCCAAAAATTCCAAAGACAACAAGGCATTCTATAACTATGTCAAGAATCTAAATGGCAATGCTCAGATCTGCTGAGCTAAAACAGAATGGCATTAAATATACTGATCCCAAGGATATTGCCAATATCCTGGCAAATTGATTCAGTGCCAACTTCACCCCCTAAATGGCCCATCTCAATACCAGAAGATTGCCAAATTCTGGTAATAACCCCACACAGATAAAAAAACGCACTCTCCAAAGCTAAGAATACAGCATCCATGGGACCAGATGACATCCCGGGCTGTGTACTACATGAACTACAATATGAACTGGCACCTCACCTAAGTGTCATGTTTAATCATAGCCTCACCTCAGGTTTCGTGCCCACTGAGTGGCGCACAGCTACAGTTATCCCACTTCACAAGGGGGGGATCCACCTTGGATCCTGGAAACTACCGTCCCATCAGTCTGACAAGCCTTATCTGCAAGGCCATGGAGTGTATTATCATGGAACTTATAAACAAAGACATTGGAACCTTCAAACACTGGACCCTACCCAGTTTGGGTTCGTGAAGGGCTGATCTTGCCTCCTGAACTTGATTGACTTCTTCGAATCAGTCGCCGGAGCCATGGACAGGGGTAAGGTGGTCCACACAGCCTAGCTCGACCTTGCCAAGGCCTTTGACACCATCCCCCACTCTGGAATTGTAGATAAACTTATTAAGCTGGGCATTAATCCCTATGTCACCCAATGGGTTACTAACTGGCTTACTGATAAAACTCACACTGTAAAAGTAGCAGACACCAAATCCAGCTCCAGACAAGTGGAGTACCTCAGGGTTCAATCCTGGGACCGCTCTTGTTTGGCATCTACTTCTCTGAAGTACAAGCCAACACTAAGGGACTCTGGATAACAAAGTTTGCAGATGACTGCAAACTGGGAGCCATTACTAAATCCCCAAATGATGTGGATACTCTACAAAAGGGCCTTACAGAAACAGATGCTTGGTGCCAGAGCCATGGGCTCAAGCTCAATGCCAAGAAATGTATAGTTATCCCCTTTGGGAAAAAACATGTATCTGTGAATTACCATATAGTTGGCAGTACACTAAAGTCCGAAAGTTTGATAAAAGACTGGGGGACACAGGTAGACAGTGGTCTCACCTTCGATAACCACATCGCCACACCAGTCATGAAATCCTATGTGGCACACCTCATCACTAAGGGCTTTTCATCCAGAAAAAAGGAGGTCATTGTTCCACTGTACTCATCCCTCATTAGACCCATTATAGAATACAATGCCCCGTTTGGTATGTACCTCTCAAGACATCTGCAACAACTGGAAAGGCCACAGAAATACCTCACTATAAGAATCACAGGCCTAAAGCAGATGCCCTACGCTGACCTCCTTAAACTCCAGCTATACTCTGTCGCTTATCTTCTACTCAGAGGCAATCTTTTCTTACCATACAAGGCCATGTCAAACCCAGAGCTGTTGGACATGCTACACTTAAAGAAATCCCAATCCCTCAGAGCCACACGCTCCAGAGATCTAAACCTTGTCATCACAATAAACAAAACATGCTGGATGAATAGGTTCCTGACCCAGAGCCTCCCCAGACTCTGGAATAGATTGCCCATACATGTCAAGCAGAGTGCCTCTTTGGCCCTTTTCAAAAGGAACCTTGACGATTGGATGGGAGAAAGGAAATTCACCCCGGGGATCACATCAGTTGCCCTGCTAGACAGGGGTGTAGCTAGGATTTCCAAATTTGTACTCACAGCTCTCAAACTGCTACCCCCTTCCCCAGCCAAGCTACGGCCATTCTCGTAATTCACGGTTCGCTCTTTTAGTGTCGATGAAGAGGCATTTGCTGTAATGCCTCTTCAGTAATATAATATAAATTCACTCAAACTCGGTTCCTTGAATTGAAATTTAACCTGAAATGTCAGTTCTTTGAAAAATGCAGCATGGTAGTTGGGGTAGAGAATTTATGCTTTTGTTTTCTGTAACTAAGGTACAGGTTTTGAGCTTGAGTAAATTACTAACCACCTGCTACCCCTAACTAGGATGGTTTATTCACACACACACACCCCTACTTACCTCTTAGTGCAAGAAATATGGACAAAGCCTAAAATAAACAGGGGCATATATTAAATAATGCTCTTGTGAACTTAGAAAGTTGCTAGAATAACAGGATTTGTGCTAGTATGAGAAAGTTGCTAGAATAACAGGATTTGTGCTAGTATGAATTTTTCTAAAGGACATGAAGTCTGAAACTCAAATGTCTGTCATTATTTAGCCACTTCAGCCTTCAAATAATTTTGTAGAAAATCACAAAATTTATGAGGAACAGACAAAAAATATGAGGCAAAAATTTGGACATTCTGCAAAATTTGGACAGTTGAGAGGTATGCTACCTACCTACCACACACACACACCTACCTCTCAACCTCTTAGAGCAACAAACTCAAAAATAAAACTTAGGCAAAGGCCCAAAAATAAGGACATTTTTTAAAAATATTGCTCCTATAAACTTAGAAAGATAATAGAATAGTAGTTGGTCTTGCATTAGTACAAATTTTCTGAAAGGTATGAAATCTGAAACTCAAATGTCTGCCATTATTTTCTAACTTCAGTCTTTAACAATTTGCCATTAATTTGCCAGAAAACCGCAATTTTATGAAAAACGGACCAAAAATGTGATGCAAAAATACAAAATTGCTAGACAATACAGCTGGGAACCTGTCAAAGAAGGGACACCATTTTAATATGAGCACAGTTAACTTAGAGCAGCTGACAAAATTAGAGAATCTACATGCATTTCTGAAATAAAAGTAATGTACAACTCCGATCATTACAGTTACTTATAAAAGTAAAGTAAACCCTCCACGTTTTCTTCCAAAATTGCTATTTTGCGGAGAGATTATTAGGGGGAGAGCAACATTTTGAGCCAAAATTGGGGACAGTTGAGAGGTTTGGATATTCCTAATTCTATAAAGCGATTTATTTGCACATACCTCTCAACCTCTTAATGCAGGAAATCTGGACAAGGCCAAATATATTGGGGGAACATACAAACAGTACTACAAATTGACCTTGTATAAACTTAAGACAGTTGCTAGAATATCAGGTCTTGCTTTAGCATGCATTTTTCTGAAGATTATGACGTCTGAAACTTAACGGTCATTATTTAGTGACTTCATTTCTAAATGATTTGCCAGAAAAAGTTTTATTTTGCATTTTACAGCACGAACACCAATAAATATCTGCTAAACAAAGCAATGCAGTCTCACAATGAAACTAGACTTAGCATTAAAACTTCTCTGCCCTTGAAACTCACATTCATTGAAACAGCATTAAAACCCACATTCAAAGAAAATACATTTTGCCAGTGGCAGATAAAGATTAACTTTGGGCTGTTTTCAAATCATAGGCCCCTTGCACATGAAACATACATGTGCTCTTTGATACACCTTCCATCATAAGTCTACTCAAACTTCTACAGTCCACCAGTATCAGTAAATATGCACAATCTCTGAACTTGTAAAAGCCATCTACATAATTCCACATTAGAGAAATCTGTAACTAATGAAGAGGCTGCTGCTAGCAAACAACTTTATATTTTATCGTTTCAGCTGCAAATAATGTGCCTGTTGCCCCTGATGAATAAATTGCCTATGCTGCATTAAAAACAATGATACGCTAGTAATATTGCAATAGGGAATGGATGGAAAACTGATAACAGGTTCATAGTTACTACTAGATATTTTCGCCAAAACAGACTACAGCATCCACCCCCCTTTACAACACAGTACAGTATCAGTAATGCATCTACCTACTGTGGGAGAAGAACCCACAACCTTCTGCATCAAAAGCAAGTACACTAGCTGTTGTGCTATTAACAGTTGAAGCAGACTCTGCATAAGCAGCACTAAACTTAAGTTCCCCTGCAGCTCTCATCTCCTTGTAAAATGTTGACACTCAGCTGTATCTCTGAAGTTTGCAGCACAAGAAATCTGGAAAAAGCCAACATTTATTGGGGGGGGGGGGGGACAAAAGCCCAAAAAACAGGGACACATTTTAAACATTGCTTGTATAATTTTGAAAAGTTGCTAGAATAAAATGCTGTGATGTTCTTCATTCCACATTGCTGCAGTCCTAACTATTGGGTAGTCCGCTGTCCAGTCGGCCCGAATACCAAAGTATATGGCTGACGTCGGTCAGGGCGCATTAGACTGACGTCAGTACGTCAGGGTACTAATGCGCATGACCGACGTCATATCCTCAGTCTTTTTTGCCGCATGGTCCGATGCAGAAGCAATTTTTGCGACTGCAGGTTGGCGTTCTGAAAGTTTCTGAAGCCAGAGTTTCAGACCGAATCAAAGTTGGCAAAGTACCCCGTTGGGGAATATTTTGGTTTTTTCTTGCCTCAGTATTTAACCGGATGTCAGAAAAAGTGAATAACTGTATTTCTTGTGGGAAACAGATACCTCATAGGGATTACCATACTTTGTGTATACCTTGTTTAGGGCCTGAGCACGACGTTGTTGGATGCCGCTCTTGTGCTAGATTTAACAAACGCACTATTAAGAGAAGGTTAGACTGTGCCAGGTTAGTGTTTGGGAAGCGTTGTAATTATAAAATGCCGTCGGATGCTCCGACGCCGGCTTCGGCTAAAAACGCAAGGACAAAACAGCAAAGCCTAGAGTGGAAGAACCGACAGTCCCAGGCGCCGGTTCTTTAGAAACTCAGTGGAGCCGGAGGTTTTGCCAGGTGTTTCTTTGGAGTCTCAGGGGAGACTTTACTGTTACAGGATGTATCCTCTCAGGAAGTAGGCCAGGCTGAGGGGGCTTCTCAGGTGGCTGTTCTTCCCTCTCTTCCTAAGGTGGTCAGAGCCTCCCCTTCTGTTTCCAAGGCTGCTTTGAGGGGCAGGCCGAGTTTTGCTTCAGTGGGGGTTTCTCCTAGTGCTTCAGGGTCTTTGCCTAAGAAACATATGCTTAAAATGGCAGAGGATTTGATTACTATGATAAGGGGTTCTATGCCCTCCTGATAAGAGGCCTAGGGTGGAACCTGAGTTTGAGAGTTTTGAGCAATGCTCGAGGCTTCTGAGTCTTGGCTGAAGACTTGCAGGAGTATCCTCCTTATTCTGATTCTGATGTGGATGATTCTACTCCTTCAGCTTCCCCTCCTGAGGATTTTTCATTTTCAGAGACTCTGCATTCCATGAGGGAGCATTTTAAATGGGAAGGTCAAGATTTCTCTGATTCCAGGAAAAGGCTTAGGGAATTCTTGTTTTTACCCCAGCATAGGCCTTTAGCTATACCTCCTGTTTTGAATGTGGTGGAAGATGTTTTTGCAGAGGCTTCCCTGAATCCTGATTCTTTGCCTCCTGCCCCAGTTAAACCGGATAGGTATTATAGGGTGCCTGAAGCTCATAAGTATCTTTTTAAGAGTCCTAGGGCAGACCCAGAAACTGTCTCTCAGGGGCCTAAAGGTGTGAAGGCCTCAGTTGTTAAAAATCCTGTCCCTCCTGATAGAGGCAAGGGCTTTGGATAGATGGGGAAAGAAAGTGTATACTTCTTCCACTTTAGCCATGAGGGCGTTGAATTGTCAGTTTCACATGTTAAAATATCAGAATTATCTTCTTTCACAGTTGAAATCTAAGGTGCATGCTCTGGCGGAAGGTATTGAGTGTAAAGAGTTGCAGGATTTAGTTCATGTGTCTGAACAGGTGGCTAAACATTCCTTGCAATGTGGTTTTGATGCTGTGCAGGCCTCCTCCAGGGTGGCTGCCACTGGTTCTGTTCTTCGTAGGCACGCCTGGTTGAGAGACCAGAATTTAGCTGAGCATGTTAAGACACGGATTTTGGATGCTCCCTTGCAGTCTGATGTGTTGTTTGGTTCGCCTGTAGAAGCAGTTTTGAAGAAAATGGAGGACAAGGCTAAGTCTATGCAAACTGTTAAAGATTTTTTGCAGGTGCAGCCTCCGAAGTTTAGTAGAAATTGGCCTGCTAAGGGATGGACTTATCCTGCTTATGATTCCCAGTCTAGGGGTAGGTCTAGTCGTGGTAGGGGCAGAGCTCAGGGTTCTTTTAGGCCTAGGACAGGGAGTTCCCCTGCTCAGACTTCTGGTGAGGGCAGGGGTCAGTCCTTTCGTAAGCAGACCCAATGACCTGCCTTTTCAGCTGCCAGTTCATTCTCGCCTGGCAGCACCGTTGGGAGGAAGGCTGTCTCTTTTCAAAGAAAATTGGGATTTAATTACCCAAGACAGATGGGTTCTGGATATCATTCACCACGGTTACAGGTTTTATTTCCATACCTTGCCTCCTTTCAAAGGCATGCCAGACATTCCTCCTCTACAAAGACAAGAGGCTCACAAGCAAATTTCTCAGTTACTCCAAATAGGGGCCATTCAGCGGTTCCTGTGCCAGAAAGGGGCCTAGGATTTTATTCTCGCCTGTTCCTAGTACCAAAGAAGGGGAACACGTGGAGACCAATTTTGGATTTATCTATCCTCAACACTTATCTGGACATTCCCAAGTTCAAAATGTTGACGTTACAACAGCTTTTACCTCTGCTGGGCAAAGATCACTGGATGGTAACTTTAGATCTCAAGGAAGCTTACCTTCATGTGCCTATAAGACTAAGTTGCAGAAAGTATCTACGTTTTCGAGCTGGAAATTCTCATTATCAGTTCTCTGCATTGCCCTTTGGCTTATCTACTGCGCCCAGAGTATTCACAAAGGTTCTGGCTCCAGTGATAGCTTACTTCAGGCTAAAAGGAATTCAAATCTATCCTTACTTGGACGATTGCCTGATTCTGGCTCAAGAAAAGGAAGACCTTCTACAGCATTTGGAATATGTCATAGCAGTGCTAAGATGCCTAGGGTATTCTGTGAACGAAATAAAGTCCAGTCTAGTACCCTCTCAAGACATGTGCTTTCTGGGTGTGAGACTGAATACAGCAGCCCAGATGGCCTTTTTAACCCCGGACAAACAAAAGAATCTTTCCAGTTACTTCCATCAACTATCACTTCAGTCCGGGCTGACTGCAAGGACAGTCCTTCAAGCCTTAGGGTTCATGGCATCTTGTATTCTGGTGCTTCCCAATGCCAAACTGCATATGAGGAAGCTACAATGGTATCTCAAAATGTATGGACACAGCACTGCCAGGATTTGGACACTGTCATTCAAATAATACCTTGCATTCAAAAGGAATTTTTGTGGTGGGCTCAGGAATGTCACCTAAACAAGGGACTCTCTGTGACCCGACCAGAGGCGAGTCAGATTCTAACGACAGATGCCTCAGACATTGCTTGGGGAGCTCATCTAAATGGAAAGTGGATACAAGACAAGTGGCCTGCCAGACTACAGCATCTACATATCAACATGAAGGAGATGTTAGCAGTCCAGTTTGCATTAATGGCTTTCAAGGAGTTACTTCTTCCAGGGCAGGTGTTGATTCTAACAGACAACACAGTCATGTGGTACATCAACAAACAAGGGGGAACACATTCTTACCCATTGTGCAGGCAAGCAATGATTTTATGGGAGACTGCGCTCAGCTTGCAACTGACTCTTCAGGCAAGGTTTCTGCCGGGAGCACAGAACTCCTTAGCAGATGTGTTAGACAAATCATGGATCCCCACGAGTGGAAACTGGATCTTCATGTATTTCAAAGGTTGACAGTGTCCTGGGGAACTCCAGACATAGATCTGTTCGCTTCTCCACTAAACCACCAGCTGCCAAAGTTTTGCACAAAGAGGTTTCATCACACAGCTTGGAAAGTGGATGCTCTTTCTTTCAGTTGGAAAAATCTTCATGTGTATGCGTTTCCACCTCTGCCTCTTCTTCCAAAGGTGCTTCTAAAGGTCAGACAAGACAAGCCAAGGATGATTTTAATAGCTCCAGATTGGCCTCGGCAGCACTGGTACCCATTACTAAGGAGTCTGGTAAAGAAGCCTCCATGGCCTTTACCCTTGATTCCACATCTGTTGTCTCAGAAGGACGGTCGTCTGCTAAATGTCAAGCTTCACTCTCTTCATCTAACAGCCTGGCATATTCTGTTTTGAAAGACAGCAGGTCTCAACTTCCTCAACAAGTTTTAAATGTGATTATGGAAGCCAGAAGACCTAGTACAAGGAAAGTGTACACAGAAAAATGGAAGAGATTTTTATTTTGGACTGCAGCAAAGAATTTGGAGATTTCAGAGCCTAATTTGAGTGTGGCTCTTCAATATCTTACTGAGTTATTGGACAAAGGTTTGTCTTTCTCTTCCATTAAGATTCATGCTGCAGCAATTTCAGCTCACTATGATTGTGACCCACCATTGTTTTCACATCCTTTATTCAAGCAATTTCTTAGAGGGCAAAGAATATAAGACCCCCACGTAGAGCTCCTACTCCTGCTTGGGATCTCAATTTTGTGTTGGAGAAACTTACTCTACAACCTTTTGAGCCTGCAGCTACTGCTGAACTGAAATACTTGTCATGGAAGACTGCTTTTTTGTTGGCCATTACTTCTGCAAGAAGGGTTTCTGAGTTACAGGCCCTTATGGCGGTTGAGCCTTTTTTGATTTTTCATAAGGATAGGGTATCATTACGTACTAATCCTTCCTTTATGCCTAAAGTGGTTTCTAGTGTGGCTTTAAACCAAACTATTCATTTGCCTACGTTTTATGCAGATTCCCCAAAATAAAGGGGAAAAGATTTTGCACACTTTAGATGTACACAGGCAATTGCGTTATTATTTGAGCAGGACTAAGGATTCTAGGCAGTCTCAGCAGTTGTTTGTTTCTTTTGCTTTGAGTTCTCAGGGCAAGCCTGTGTCAAAACAAACTATTTCTAGATGGATTGGGTGTTGCATTACATTTTGTTATTCCCATCATGGCAAGGAGATTCCAGCTGGGATTAGGCCTCATTCCACTAGGGCTACTGCCACTTCAACAGCATTTCTGAGGGGGGTGGCAACTAAGGATATTTTGGAGGCAGCTACTTGGAGTTCAGTGCATACTTTCTCTAAGCATTATCACCTTCCTCTCTACTCTTAAGTCTAGAGCTGGTTTTGCCACAGCTATTTTGCAGGGCATGTTGTCAGTTCCTGCTTCCTTATGATTTGCCAGCCTCCCTTACCTCTGCTTTGGGATTCTACCCAATAGTTAGGACTGCAGCAATGTGGAATGAAGAACATAGTACAGTTTTGTACCTACCATAAATGTAGATGTTCGAGGATCCACATTGCTGCAGTCCAATTTACCTCCCTCCTTCCCTCTGTGTTTAGGGGTGGTTGTGTAGGTGAGGTTATATTCTGCTAATTTTGTATATATATATATATATATATATTTTGGTGCAGGTATGTTGGGAGTTTTTGGTTTTTGGCCTTATCTTTTCAGGGTCTTCTGACATCTGGGGCAAGAAAAGACTGAGGATATGACGTCGGTCATGCGCATTAGTACCCTGACGTACTGACGTCAGTCTAATGAGCCCTGACCGACGTCAGCCATATACTTTGGTATGCGGGCCGACTGGACAGCGGACTACCCAATAGTTAGGACTGCAGCAATGTGGATCCTCGAACATCTACATTTATGGTAGGTACAAAACTGTACTTTATCACCATGCATGTCTTGAACCCAGAACTTCTCAATGAACACCTTAGCACAAAAAACCTGGACAAACATCAAAATCAATAATGGGTGAAATACTTCAGTTCTCACCATAGCTCACAACCCTTCACACCTTAGCACAAAAAACCTGGACAAACATCAAAATCTGAACAAAGTTCAGAAATGGTGGTGGTTAGGGACTTTAGGCTGTTCTTACCCTGAAGCAAAGGTACAGGGTTTGAGCCTGAACACCTATAGCCAGCAGGTGTATTATGTGGGGGGCATTTTCACACACACACACCTCTACCTTTGTTTCCCGCTCGCGAATCCATGCAGCCACCGTCTGATAATCCTACCTTTGTTTCCCCCTCGCGAATCCATTGCTTGCCTTCCATGTTTGTTTCCTGCTCGCAGCCAGCCAGCCGGACATGATGTGAGCTCACTTCCTATGCTCCTTAAAGGAGCCAACACCCTTTAAATATGTGCATTTTTTTTTTCAAAAAAGCTACCCCCCTTCTAAAAAAATTTGTACTGAAATCAGTACAGTGCGTATGCCTCCCGACGTCCCTGGTGCAGGGAAGTGAATAGTGTGGGAAGAAATAGCCAGTGCATTGTTATGGCTACGCTTGTATAGGCCCTAGGGCTGATAGCCTAGTACCAACCTATGAACAATGACATGAAAATTACTGAACCAACTGATATTGCAAACGTCTTGGCAGGTTCAGTGCTAACTTTACCCACCCTCTTAAAGGGCCCATATCTGTACAGGATGAATGCACAGTCCCTGTAATCACAACTATGCAGGTAAAAGCTGCACTCTCTAAAGCCAAAAACAGCATTCGTGGGACCGGACAACATCCCAGGCTGTGTTTTACACGAACTTCAGAACAAACTGGCTCCCCACTTAAGCACCATGTTCAATAATAGCCTTGCATCAGGCTTTGTGCCCACTGAATGGCGCACAGCAACAGATATCCCACTCCACAAAGGCAGAACCACTACTGACCCTGGGAACTATCGACCTATTAGCCTGGTCTGCAAGGCCATTGAATGTATCATCATGGAACTCCTTAACAAAGACATTGGTAACCTCCAAACTCTGGATCCTACCCAGTTCGGGTTTGTGAAAGGCAGATCATGCCTCCTGAACCTTATCGACTTTGAGGCAGTTGCCAAAGCTGTAGATGAGGGTAAGGTGGTTCAAACAGGCTATCTTGACCTTGCCAAGGCTTTTGCCACCATCCCCCATTCTTGAATTGTAGCTAAACTCATTAAACTAAGTATAAATCCCTACATCACAAGATGGGTTGCCAACAGGCTCACTGACAGAACCCACACTGTAATAGTTGCAGACTCCACATCTGACCTTGAAGCAGTGACAAGTGGAGTACCACAGGGTACATCTCCTGTTTTGTATCTACTTCTATGAAGTACAGGCCAACACAGAAGGCCTCTGACTAACGAAGTTCGCAGATGACTGCAAACTAGGAGCCATAGTAAAGTCCCCAAATGATGTGGTCATCCTACAGAAGGGCCTCGCTGAGAAAGATGCCTGGTGCCAGAGTCATGGCCTCAAGTTTAATGCCAAAAAGTGCAGTGTCATACCCTTTGGTGAAAACTCTGTACCCATGAACTACCACATAGGCAGCAATCTGCATAACACTGAATATGTGATGAGACCTTGGGACCTAGGTGGACAGTAGTCTCTTCTTTGATAGTCACATTGCTACAGTAGTCTTAAGTCCTTCTACGTGGTACACCTCATCATAAAAGGGTCCTCATCCTGGAAAAAAAGGACACTGTTCCTCTCTACTCGACACTCTTTTGACCCATTATATAGTACAATGCCCCTTTTGGAATGTACCTCACAAGATATCTGCAGTGGCTGGAAAGGCCACAGAAGTACCTCACAAAGATTATTACTAGCCTAATCAAATGCCCTACACTAAGTCTCAAAAAACTCCAGCTTTACTCCGTAGCATATTGCCTACTTCGAGGTGATCTCTGCCTAACATATAAAGCTATGTCGAACCCAGAGCTGTTGGACATGCTACACCTAAAGAAATTCCAATTTCTCTGAGTTGCACGTTCTAGGGACCTAAACCTTGTCACCACAATAAACAGGATATGCTGGAGGGATAGATTCCTGTCCCAGAGACTTCCCATACTCTGGAACAGGCTACCCATCTATGTCAAGCAAAGTTCTTCATTAGCACTCTTCAAGAAAAATCTTGAGTGGATGGGAAATAGGAAATACACCCTGGGGATCACTTCTGTGTCTCTGCTCGACAGTAGCACAAGAAAATAACTTTCTTGGGTGGCGTAAGCCAAGGAGCCTTGTTGGCTAGGCTTACATAGGCCCATAGTACACTTATTGGTTCATAGGTAGGTATTAGGCTAACTTCAGAGCAGGACTGAACAGATTGCAATTAACGAACAGACTTGTAGGTAAACAGGCTTCATCCACCCATTAAGTCAGTTGTTGGAGCAGTTACGCGTTTGCACAAAGCTGGTTTTAGGTTTTTAAGAAAAATACACATTTTAATTAGTAATTCCCACAACACTCATCAAGGATGTACAGGGATGTCCTGGTTATGAGCACTTTTAAAAATATAAAATGTTCTTACTGAAGTTTTACTGTAACAATGAGCTGCTTTTGTTTTCAGACTCTTGAGCTGAGGTAGAAGGTGTTTTATTTATTTCCAAATAGAAAACCACTGGACACACCACGAGAAGTGAGGGTTTCTTCTTTTAATTCAAAACAGCATAAAACAAAATAAAAACAGAAGGATAAGCGCTTTCGCGTGCTGGAACGCACGCTTCTTTAGATCACGTGTTTTATTTATTTACTTGTAATGAATAGTTTAAAGACAACACCTTTGATAGGCATGCATGCTCATTTTACTAGGGAATGGTATTGCATGTGATTATTAGTGTTTTATTATGTTAAACAGTTACACCGTTAGTAGAATTAGCAGGATGAGCATTTTTATTTCAGTGGGAATTGAGTAAACACGCATCTTGTACAACGGAGGATTTCTAATCACTGGTAAAGTTTCCATGATGTGACATGGAAATTAGCATGCCTGTCACTGTTCCTCAATATCGCCTGGCAATCACTTAGGGCATGCCTTAAGCTGCGCAGAACAAACTGCGAGCTACTACACTGGTAGATTACCAAAATGAGTATACCCTAATCTTTTCACTTCATATTTTATTTTGCTTA
This sequence comes from Protopterus annectens, assembly GCF_019279795.1. Taxonomy (NCBI): domain Eukaryota; kingdom Metazoa; phylum Chordata; order Ceratodontiformes; family Protopteridae; genus Protopterus; species Protopterus annectens. The sequence continues at coordinate 932,520,558 of NC_056737.1, forward strand.
TTTCCAGCTACTAGCCAAAAGCACATCCTAGTGTACATGCTACACCTTAGTGAGTTACTACGTTATATTATGTTTTCAACCCTTCTAACCTTATATCTGTAAGAATCTGATTCTAGTTCCAGTGTTATAGATAAACAAGTAACTGAAATGATACTCTACAGCTTTTGGCATCATTCTAACAGTTTGCAGTACCTAATGAGTGTCTGATTCCTGGTCTGGCAATGATTAGTCTTACATGGTAACATTTAAACTGTTTCCATTCTAACTTACTCTCATGATAGCATACCTCTCACCATCTTAGCACAAAAAATCTGGACAACACCCTAAAATAAGGAAAAAATGCCCACAATTTTTTTTTAAAAATACTGCTCTTATAAACTTAGAACGTTGCTAGAACAACAGAATTTGTGTGCATTTTCTGATGGATATGAAGTCTGAAATTCAAATGTCATTTAGTAACTTCAATCCTCAGTGCTTTGCCAGAAAATCAAAATTTTATGAGGTACAGACCAAATATATGATGCAAAAATCTAGACTTTAAATCTGGACAGTTGAGAGGTATGCATGGTAGTTATGGTGGAGCAAAGTGACAAAGTGCTCTTGTGTAAATTCTTACCATAACAGCTGTTCTCTGGTACAGAAGTGCCGAGGACAGGCCATCGCTTGACTAGTAGAAATAAGCTTAAAAGAGATCTTGGTTGTGTTGCATGTCACATTTATGCTCCCTGCACAGAACATGTGTCATAAGAGGGACTTACGGATGCAACTACCTAGAACTGCAATACTTCAGAAGAGAACAGCCGTCATAGGACAAAGGAGTCCATACACATCCAGAAGGAAAAAAACTGCATAATAAATAGGGGATTGGAGGGAGGGAGAGAATGCTACAGTAATAAAGAGTAGGGCATCTACTGTTATGGTATGATTTTACGTAAGTGTACTATGTCATTTTATATCACTGTTTCAGTATTTGGTCCAGAAGAGAGAGTAAAAAAAGCTCACGAACAGAATGTGAGGTGGAAGGCTGAGAAGACCTCTCAAAAAAACTCACCTACAATGGCTTCAGCAAAGCCATATCCAACTTCTAATACCTAAAGGTATGCACTGAAGACCAAGTAGCAATGTCAAGGATGGAATGATGTCCAACCCCTTGAAGGTACAAAAGAGGCAACAGTCCTAGTGGAATGAGCTCTAACAAAAGCATAGATTTGCCATGAAAAGAATAGCAAAATTAACTTGTCTTGGATAACCTGGTGGATGGAACTGCAGTGGTGGTGCTGCGGTAGCGTTGTTGCCTCACAGTAAGATGTCCTGTTCGATTCTCAGCTAAAGTGTCTTCTGTGTGGAGATGTGTGAATATGCATACCTTCGTTGAAGGTTGTGTGTTGGGCCTGGCAAGTTGGTATGTAAAAATCTACTGCCAATCATTAGTGGACAGGAGTGCCGCTGTGGTGACCCCTAACTGGGAAAAAGCTGAAAGATACAACAAGATATCCTCGTGTAAATGGTTTGTTTGGAAACAGCCAAACCCAAAGACCTTGTATAAAAAGAAACAAAAAGCTGCTCCAACTTGCAAAATAGTCCTAGTTTTATCCAAATAGTACCTGAGCTGCATGTGGAAATCCAAGGTATGCAGGACCCTCATACTAGCAGACTGAGGAGAAGGAAAAAAGAAAGGTAGTTGTACTGACTAAAGAACAACTCATTTGACTACCTTGGGCACAAAAGTAGGATTAGTACACAGGGACTCCGTCCCAATGAAAAACCAAAAAAAGGAGGAAAGGCCATAAGGGCCTGCAGCTCAGAAACCTTCTGAGCAGAAGTTAAGAGCCAGCAGCAAAACACTCTTCCAGGTACAATGTTGCAAAGAAGCAGAATCTGCAAGCTCAAAAGGAGCCTGAGTTTGTTTTTTCCTAAACAAAAGTACAGTCCCAAGGAGGAGGAATAGGCTTTCTTGGAGGCCTAATATGCAGGACACCTTTAAGGAATTGTTTGATCTCAAAAATGAGAAGTCAAAGCAGGAGTCAAGGGTAAACGAGCAGAAATGGCTGACAAATGGGCTTTCATAGAAGAATAGGCCAACCATGAACATTTTCTGGTTGAGGGTTTCCTTGCCTCCTGTAAAACCCTGAACCCATCCTCAGAAAAGAGGTGCCTGAAAGGGATTTATCACCCACATTGTTACTTGCAGAGTGGACAACTGGGGATGGATGACAGACCTCTTGTCCGGTGAGGAGATCCAACTGGTGAGGTAACTTGTGATGGTTGCCTGTGGCCATATGCATTATTTCTAACTGAGTAGTCTGCAATAAATTTTTCAAGTCTGCCAACTCATTGTCCCAAAAATATGTTCTCAGTTGCCTCTTTCTTCCCCATAAAGCCTCCAATATTTGCAATCTATCTGAGGAAACATTTTTTGAGGCTGTTTGGGGTACTAAAATATCTTTGCAAACCTTTCCAAGCAAAAATCCTAAATCTTCTTCACTTAGTTGCATATTTGGAAGCCTTGCATATAGCTTGTCTTTGTGAACTTTCTAAACTCCTCTGATTCTTCGTTATCATGCAATAATTTATATTCCCTACTAATGTTCCCCTCACATCCCCTGCTAATTATAAATGCTAACTCTGCGATCACACATTCCACATAGAAAGGAAATATTTCCCTACGCGGGGATTGTCTAGCTCACACACTTATCAAATAACTGTGTTGACCAAATGGTGTCATTCTACTGGGTGTTGGAGCACTTGCTGTTCACTATAAAGCTTGGCACCCATATATATATATATATATATATATATATATATATATATATATAAAATCAATGTCCTTGGCATACACACACATGTATATAATATATATACACATACAAATGCATATATATTATACATACACAGACATATATGTATATAAAAAAATATATAAAACATGTATATATACATATAACACGTACAAATACATGCTAACATAAACACAACTGAACCATTAGTGTAATCTGTAAAATGTGCTTGGTAGAAGAGGAATATTGTACTTGTTCAGGTTGACAGGGGTGGTCTTTTGCATCTAGATAAGAATTATCCTGTCATTGAGGTAATATGCCACTGGACAAGATGGTATCAAGGCATAGCAATAAATACACATTAATGATAAAAATGTCATGAACTCAGACAATGAAACAAGCAATGAGATTTGGTCATTACCAGTATGGGCCAGTTTTGCACCTCACCAACTGTAATGTCCTCTATGGTCAAATCAAACCACAATCATAACCTTTAAACTCTTGAGGCAAGACATCTGAATGGAGCCTACAATAATGGGTAATAAGGGCACATAAATGGAGGCATATTTTACATTTTGCAATTACAAATTTAGAAAGTTGATACAATCACAGATTTTTGCAGTAACATACATTTTTCTGTAGGATATGAAGTCAGAACTTCAAATGTATATCATTAGTTAGTGACTTCAATACTCAGTAATTTCTCAAAACTGAAACTTTTATGAGAAGTGGGACAAAAATATGAATCAAAGATCTAGACAGTTGAGAGAAATACTGCAAATCATTCACATTCTGCGCAAGACTGAAGTCTGAATAAACTTTGAATACATCAGTATTTAGAAGTTATACAAAGGCTTTTCTACTAAAACTGAGTGATGACTTGGCTAATTTCAAAAAACCTCATTCCATCTTGAGAACCCCAGCATACCTCTCTAGTGTCCAGACTTTAGCAGCATTTCCACATTTTTGCCTCATAGTTTTGGTCTGTTCCACATAAAATTTGTGATTTTCTCGCAGATCAGTGAGACTCATTTGTGTTTCAGACTTCATGTTATTCAGGGAATGTATGCTAATGCAACACATTTTAGTCTATCAAATTTCTAGCTTTATAATAGTAACATTTAAAATGTATACCTATTATTGGGCCTTTGATCCCCCCACCCCATGCTTTGTCCAGGTTTGTTATTCTAGGAGGTTGGGAGGAATCAACCCCACTGCTTATATGAAATCCTTAACTGGCAAGTTAAGCACATGTAAATAGATGCATTTGTCTCCCTCAGACATGATTGCAATGCCAAATTCAAAAATACACCCCCACCCCCGTAGCAGACCCTAATATAAACAGGTGCTGTAATAAAAGAAAAAACTTACTGCATGCAAAACAAAAAAAATTCACTTTCAAGATACAAAAAGGCTTTTCTTAAATTGAACAAGGAACTCCAGACCCCAATTTGTCAAAAAGCCAAATATGAGATAAAAACAGCCACACAGTTGAAGGATAACTAGGCATTCTTTAACTGTTAAAAACCTCAGAAACATTGCCCAGCACTGAGTAGACTTAACAGTAAATGGCATTACATACTCGGACCCAGAAGCATTACAGTATAGTTTCATAGGTAGGTACTGGGCTAGCTGCTGTTGTAGGGCATTTTAAGCCTAGCCAGTTTACCTTTCAGAATGTGAAAATCAAACACTGTACCTTGTGTCTGTGAGGTAAACACCTTTACCACTCTGCCAGACCACACTTCAAAATATTTCTCAATCAGAAGGTGATTAACAGCTGTGGTTGAGGTTATGCTTATCTGACTCCATAGCCAGGTAATTGAAGCATTTAGGTGACATGGTTCCCTTCTGCTTGAGAGGAGGTGTGGAGATATGTCTGGCAGAATGTGAATTTGGCAGCAGATAGTAGCTGATGTTAATACAGTGGGAAGACCTACCAGGACATATGATCAGGTGCACCATAGAGCCACTGACATGATTTCATCAGCCTGTAGGAGAGCAGCTGGAGTGGCCCGTGACAATGGTTATGGCGGGGGGGGGGCGCTGCTACGGAGCCAACACTGATACCAAATGAAGAGTTCCTGTCCACTGTCAGGGATCCAGACAGCTCACAGTGAAGTGCATAGCAGCATGTGACTGATGGTGCTGCTGTTTCAGAGAGGACAAGGATGTCGCAGGAGGAGCTTTCACATTGGCTTAACTATATCATTTGTTAAATACGTCTTGAATAGTAAAATATTGACAGAAAATGGATAGTAAAATATTATCAGCAAATACAATTTCCTGTACATTTTTAACTGTATTTTTTGGGGGAAAACATCTTTGATAAAGTTAACACATTCAGGTTGATTATACATGGGCTTGGCTTAGATGTGTCCTCCCAAGTTCTCGTTAAAAGTATGGTTAATTGATTATATAAAAGGCAAAATTTTAAAACGCCATGTGTTAATCTTCATTGTGATGCTGGTGTCCTTACCATTTGCTTAACTTCTTACAGGACCATCTCATGTATCGAGCAGACACGCATCTACACAAGACCAGCCAAACATTTTTTGTCACTACTGATGTGGAGTTAAAAGGCGTTTTTATTTTCTGATGTGGGTGTCAGGACTGTTGTGTGTATTGCTGTACTGTTTGTAAGAGAAGCACCACTGTTAGTCTGTTAGCATATATTGGACTACAGTAGTGTAGGTATTAATTTCTTTCTGTATTTGTTGCTTATCACAGGTGATTCTAACAGTACAGGTATTTGACATCTACCACCTGATTTAAGTGTATCGGCAGACTCTGATGATGGTGGTGGCCAAACGGAAGCACAGTGGGGGGTGCAGAGGGTGAATGTAACAGAGATTGACATTCAGCCATCATCTGTAATTCCATCAGACACAGCCAAGTAGGCCTCCACCAACACATTCCAGTGAGCCCTCAAATATTGGACAGGTGGCGAGGGATACTCTCAGATAAGTGTGGTTACTGCGACTTCGGTACCTGTTCACTATGGACATAGCCAAAGTATGGACCCACATCTTCTGGTCATGGTCTGTTGAAGTTGGAAGTTTTGGGACTTCGAAATTTAAAAATAGATCCATGTATAGATATACACACACATGCATGTGTGTGTATGTATGTATTTTTATAGGGTTCCTATCAGCATTTCGAGTGTTGAAAATGCAGTATTAAATTTCATCGAACTGAAATGTTTGAAATCTCAGAACGAACTGACAGAACATCAATTTCTTTCCCAGGGAAAGAAATCAGTGGGCAGTCATTGTAGTTTGCTATTTACTCCACTGTGGTGCTGTCTCTGAGTTGGTATATTTAAGTAGGGGGGGGTGGGCACAGCCCTTCACTTCTGTTAGTGTTTAAAGTATTACTTTTTTTTGCACGGAACACCGATTTCTTTCCCTGGGAAAGAAATCAATGATATGTCCTATCTCGCCTGCATTCATTACTCACGGGTTCAGAGCCGAGAATCGGCCAACTTATTTCTCTAGCATGAAGTCACTAACTGGCTGGGCTAACCTGGTATCCCAAGATGTACCTTGCCCTAGCCCCAGATCTCGTCTGCCACTCGTAGAGTTAGGACGTGGTCTTACTTGGCTGTGGCTAAGTACCCTTTTCAAAACTTTTCATAAGTCTTTAGCAGTCTGTTTCTTGTAAAAAGCTATTTTAATAGCTAGTTTTTCATTGTGAGTGTACTGTGTAGCGAGTAGTGTTTTTTTGTGGTATCCCTCTGTTTTGGCAGGCTAGGCCCATTTAAATTAGAGGACCTAGTCCTCTTCTGTGTTGTTTTTATGTAAACTTGTGTTTTTGTTTGGTCGGTAGTTAGATTTCCTTGCTGCACCAAAGAAACGTTTAAATTAGAGTTTCCTTGGTTGTTCATGGTTTGGTTTTTCCCACCTTCCTCTTGTGTCTGTCGTCAGTTGAGTGGGTGCTGTGAACTACTATGTCTAAAGAGCATAAACCCTCTGGGTTTAAAAAAATGCTCAAAATGTGGCTACAAGATGTCCATTACAGATGGGCATTCTATCTGTGTTTATTGTCTTGGTGCTATTCACCTGCAAGAGTCCTGCAGTTTTTGCCACGCTTTTAGCCCGAGGGTACTGCAGGAAAGAAAAAATAAGTTGATTTTGAAAGGCCTGGTTAAACCTTCTTTTGAGGAGTCCTTAGACTCTTTTTCTAGTACTAAGTCTAAGACTTCCAAGGCCAAGAAAAGATCTCCAGCTCCATCTGTCTCATCGGAGCCCCTGGAGAAGGTTTCGAAATTGGATACTGCCTCCTCGGCTCCATTGTCCTCAGGGCCGCAGGAGGTATCTGTTGTACTGGAGTCTACCTCGGCCCTGATATTATTGGAGCCTATTCGGAGCCGGTCACCCAGTGTTAGGCCTGAGTCTCCGGGTAGGAGATCCCGATCTCCTCCTTTTTCCTCCAAATCCTCTAGGCTATCTGATTTGGATGTGGATAGGGTGGTCCAGAGGCTCCTGCAATCGCCGGTGTTAGCAAAATTGTTCTCTGCTCCGGAGCCAGTCCCTATGCTTGTACCGATGATTCCTCCTCCGAGCACCCCTGTGTTGTCGGAGCTGGAGTGCTCCACGCCAAGTGATGTTCTCGTGTCGGCTCCGATTCCCCTTGCGAGTTTATCGGAGCCAACAGCTCCAACCATGTTGGTTCCGTCCTCTGGTTTCGGTACTCTGGTTTCCTCAATTGAACCCAAGGGGGATACCTCAGGACTCTTGTCGGTTCCGAGCATCCCACTCGGTGCATCGGCTCGGGGAACCCCGACTCCGGTTGTGGATCTCGGAGACGGGTTGGTCCTCTGATTTGGGGGGACCTGCCTTTGAGGCCATGAGGAGCGCACTGGCCAGATCATCAGTTACATCACCCAGATCGGTCACTCCTTCCCCCTACACCCCGGCTAGAGCCTCTGACACACCCCTGTCCATGGATGATGGAGCCCGAAGGTCTGAGGATACCCCCATGTGCGGTCCCCAACTTTCTGAGGGCCCCTCAGTGTCGGTGCCTGAGGAGCCCCCTAGAAAGAAGTTGTGCAAGAGGAAGCACATAGACTCCCAGGACGAGTCCCTCACTTCGATACCGACCTTGAAGAGTCAGAGGGGTCCCCTAAGTCGTCCTCCGATGTCTCTTTCTCCGACATCCTGGAGATCTTGAGGCAGAGAGGCGACTGGCCTTCCAAGACCCCCTCTGAGGAGGAGTCTGTATTCCTCAAGGCCTTCGGAGCTCAACCCTCCACCTCCAGGGTGTCTCCACCCTTCTATGAACTCCTGGATTTGATTTGTCGAAGGGTGTGGGAGACCCCTGATTCCATGGAACCGGTACCCAGATGTCCAAATAAGTTTCTTCCTGCTCCCCTGGGGAAAGAGTTCCTGACCAAAGGGGTTTCCGTAGATGCCTTGGTGGTGGTGGCAGCCACTCATCAGGAAGTTGCAGAGGCTCCTTCCATCCATCCTCCAAACAAGGAGTCCAGGAGTATGGACCAGTATGGGAAGCGTACCCTGTCTTTAGCGACCTTTACTTTGCAGTCGCTGAATTATCTTTGTCATTTTACTCTGCTCCAGAGAGATCTCCTTAAGGAGCTAGGAGACACTCTGACTGGTAACATGCCTGAGGCAGTAGCGCAGACTGTTAACGCCCATTTGTCTACCCTTGGTTACATTGTCAACTCGTCCATGAGGCTCATATCCTATGCAGCCGAAGGGGAAAGTAGGGCAGCTAGCTCAGGTGTAACTCTCAGAAGGCAAGCCTGGATGCACCTGTGTCATTTCTCGGAGGCCTTTAAGTCTTCCTTCACTGATGCCCCCTTTGATGGGTCCTCACTCTTTGGAACCAAAGTGAAAGACACCCTCACCAGATGCGAACAGGAGGGGAAGACCCTATCTGCCGTAGGGGCCTGTTTCTCTCTTCCTTCTAGGCCTTACCCCAAGGCTCAGAGAGGAGGGAAAATGTGGTTCAAGAAGTCACAGAAGTCTTTCCCTGCTGCTCAAGGTGAGTCCCCCTCCAGAGGCAGAGGAGAGGGAAATTATTCTGGAAGACGCCGTCCTAGAGGCAGAGGAGGCCCCCCGCAACTCGGGAGACTGCAATTCCTTTCGCGGGTCTTCCTTTCAGCATTCCTGAGGCATTGCCCGACTGTGCTGTTCCAGAGCCAGTTGGGGGCCGAATTTCGTTGCATCCGGAAGCCTGGGAAAGCATCACCCAGGATCATTGGGTGCTTCGAATAGTTACCGGAGGTTACACTATCCCCTTTTTATCAACACCCCCTCCAGTCAGAAGAATCCCAGACGTTCCACCCAGTCAATGGGATCAAGCAGCACTAGAAGTTTCAAAGCTGCTAGAAAAAGGAGTCATCCAACCAGTCCCCTCAGACCATATCGGATCAGGAACTTACTCAAGACTCTTTTTGGTGCCGAAAAGAACAGGGGACCTGAGGCCCATTCTGGATCTCAGCCGATTGAATCACTACATTCTGAAGTCCACGTTCCGAATGGTCACTCTTCAGTCCATTCTTCCCTTGCTGGAAAAAGGAGTATGGATGTGCTCCATCGATCTCAAGGATGCCTACTACCACATCAAGATGGACAAGGCATCCAGGAGTCACTTACGCTTCCGGCTGGGAGCCAGTCACTTCCAGTTTCATGCCCTGCCTTTTGCTCTCACCACAGCCCCCAGGGTGTTTACCAAGTGTTTGGCAGTGGTGACGGCTCACCTGAGACGTCAGGGATTCCAGGTGTTTCCATATCTGGACGACTGGCTTCTCACCGCCCCCACCAGGCATCTCCTCATTCAAGCCAGGGAGGCTACCATTGCACTTTAACAACTAGGAATTACCTTGAACTGGGAAAAGTCTGCCTTGCTGCCCTCACAGCTTGTTGTTTTTATAGGCGCAGAGCTAGACTCTATTCAAATGCGGGCCTTTCTGCCACAAGAGAGGATAAGAGTGCTGCAGTCTCAGATTCACGCATTGTTGCCCCTCAAGAGAGTTCAGGCCAGGTTAGTTCTCCAGCTCTTGGGATCCATGGCTGCCACCATCATGCTGGTGCCTCTAGCCAGGTTACACATGCGGATCCTACAGTGGCTTCTTTCGGCCCAATGGTCCTTTCAGAAACTTCCTCTTTCTCACTTGATACTTCTCATGGAACTGTACAAACAGGACCTCCGCTGGTGGCTATGTTCCACCAATCTGGACAAGGGGAGGAGCTTGATTCCTATGTCTCCAGTGGCCACAGTGACCACGGATGCCTCCCAGATGGGGTGGGGGGCACTGTCTTGGCAGGACGGTCCAAGGCACGTGGCAAGATTACGAGGTACACCTGCACATCAATGTTCTAGAGATGAGAGCGGTGTTACTAGCGCTGTGGGCACTCCAAAGCTCTCTTCCTCTGGGAACGATTGCAATTCACTCGGACAGCATGTCCGTGGTGTGGTACTTGAACAAGCAGGGGGGAACCAAGTCTTATCCCCTCTGCAGAGAGGCCATGCGAGTGTGGCATTGGGCAGTGTCTTCCCAATATTTTTTAGTGGCAATGCACATTCCGGGAAAGACCAACATGATAGTGGACAGGCTGAGCAGAGCTATTCTGATGCCTTACGAGTGGTCCCTGAACAACTGAGTGGCGGTTCAAATTTTCAACAGGTGGGGTCAGCCTTGCTGCGATCCCTTCACCAGCCCTCTCAATGCCAAATGCAGCAAGTACTTCACACTGATCCCCCTCACTGGGGGAGTCCCCCAGGGATGCTCTAGTCCCCGATTGGCCCTCTGGTCTGATCTATGCTTTCCCTCTGTTTCCTTTGTTACCAAGAGTGATTCAGAAAGCCGTATCCTTGGGAAGCAGGATGATTCTAATTGCTCCACACTGGCCTCGACAATATGGTTCCCTTTTCTTCAGCAGTACGCAGTGGACGGTCCTTGGACCCAGTGCCAGACCTACTGATTCACATGTCAGGGCAGTTCCATCCCTCCTTGCGAACCCTCAGGTTGACAGCCTGGCTGCTCCACTTCTAGCACTAGTTAGACGGCATTCCTTTTCACCTGAGGTGGTACACATCTTGTCTTCGTCTCATAAGTCTTCCACCAGAAGGATTTATTCCAGCAAATGGAAGAGATTCTCCATTTGGGCTCAGGCCCAAGGTTTGGACCCCTTCACAGCCCCAATTCCGTTGGTCTTAGATTTTTTAGCCATGCTTTTCCGACAGGGCTCCACGCCTGCTACCATTAATGTGTAGCTGGCTGCAATTTCCAATTTTCATATATCTTACGAGCCTTCTCTTATGGGCCATAAACTTTGTAAGGCCTTCTTGAAAGGTGCCTGGTTACTTCGCCCTCCTGTTTCAGAACCTGTCATGCCATGGGATCTAAACCTGGTGTTACAAGCCATCACTTCACCGCCCTTTGAACCGGTTGCCACCTGTGAATTAAAATTTCTATCTTGGAAGACTGCTTTCCTAATGGCCATTACATCAGCCAGAAGAGTATCAGAGATTCAAGCTTTGTCCATTAAACCTCCGTATTTGACCTTTCATAAGGACAGAGTTTCCCTGAGACTTAACCCGTTCTTCCGAAGGTGTCATCCACCGTTAATCTTCATCAGTCTGTTGAGTTACCAGTGTTCTTTCCAAACTTTTCCAATAAAGCAGAGTTTAGATTTCACCAGTTGGATGTGCACAGACAACTAAGATTCTACTTACACAGGACTAAGCATATTAGGAAGTCTGATCAACTGTTTGTGTCGTCCTCAGAAAACAGAACAGGTTGTCCTATTTCCAAGAGCACAATCTCTAAATGGCTCAAAGATTGTATTTCCTTAATCTATTCATCAGCAGGCAGAAATTTACCCTTTCCCGTCAAAGCTCACTCTACCAGGGCAGTGTCTATATCAATAGCTTACCATGCCAGGCTTTCATTGGATGATATTTGTGCTGTGGCCACCTGGGCCTCTCTGCACACCTTTATTACTCATTACAAGTTGGACGTGGCTTCTAGGGGCCGGGCTTTCCTTGGTTCCACAGTTCTCAGGAGTATTTTCCTATGGGCCGTCCAGGATAGAGGTGCTTGGGACGCTGTCCCGTGAGTAAAGAATGTAGGTGAGATAGGACCACATAACATCAGCTAGTTATGTACTCACCATAACAATCTATGTATGTGGTCCATCTCTCCTCACATTCTTACGTACCCTCCCACCTGCCCCCTTCCTATAGGATTTGGAAAATTGGCTCTGAGAACCCTTCAGTGTCAATTGTTTTTTTCTTTCCTTTCTGGCTGGAGCTCCTTCCAGTGGTGGTTGTGTGTGTGGGGTGTGACTGGAATGGCTGCAAACTAGATCTGGGGCTAGGGCGAGGTGCATCTTGGGATACCAGGTTAGCCCAGTCAATTAGAGACTTTGTGCTAGAGAAATAAGTTGGCCGAGTCGGAGCAGATTCTCTGCTCCGAACCCGTGAGTAAAGAATGTGAGGCGAGATGGATCACATACATCGATCGTTATGGTGAGTACATAACTACCTGTTCCGTCAGTTAGCTCTTTTGAGATTTCTAACATTTCAGTTAGATGAAATTACACTCTGTGTTTTCAGCATTCGATATGCTGATATAGACCCATTTATATATATATATATATATATCCATATTGTGATTATGATGGCTGTGAAATGGGTGCAGTTATCAAATCCCATTCTGATATTCAAAATCTCCAGCTAGGACAACAACAAACAAATGCTTGGTGTGTTAATTGACTTACTTCAATGCCTTCAAGTGCAGCATAGTTTGTTGGTAAAGCTTTATATCTGTACCACTTACCATACAGATATCTTACCCTGGCACAGTCACCAGGTACTTGGGTCTCTGTATTGCTTGCAGAATCTCCTTTTGATCACCATGGCTCTGCAGTTGTAAAATCCTTCTACCTTACACATCCTATCCTTTGTGGCATCTCTTAAAGTTCCAAATAAGTTGTACCCTTACTGTAGTCATTCTTTATTAGGCTCATCATTGAAAACAATGCCCCCATTGGCATATACCTCACAAAGTACTGAAAATTCATAATAATTCAATGTTACCTCAACATATAAAGATATCCGGTCTCACTAACATTAGTTACTCTGATAGACCTGTCTCTCTACAAATTGCCCTATACATTCCTGAGGGGTTATGTCCACTAAAGTTCCCATGCTATGAATGACCCAGCACTCTAAGATCACAATCACCATAATAAAACTACTTGTAGACCTATATTATCAAATCAACAATACCAGATGTCAGGATAAGTAACTTATCCAGTGCATTCCACATTTGTTAAATAGGTTGACTTTACATGTCAAGCAGTACTCCTTTTGCAACCTTTATAACCAGTTTGGGTAACTGTAAGATTAGAATTCAGGACAAAACAAAAACAGCAAATCTTTTTTTTTATTAAAAATGGGTTTTCCCCTCCCAGGTGAAAAGTAAATATTATTTTATTTCAATCTTTTGTGGATGAAATTAAGTTTCAATTTCCTAACTTTATGCCTACCATCATGGAAAACTACTAATGGAGTCGGAGTATGTTATGTACTGATTGATTAACATGAATAAATAATTTATAAAAAAAAAATACTACTTTGGTCAGCTGCAGTTCATAATGCATTTTTTCAGCAAGGTTAGGTCTAAGTTATTTACTCATAAAACATGTTCGTACCCAAATTTACCTCTGCATAGGCCTCAGCATTAGTAAGCAATCTCATTAAATGACAAGAACATTCACAGGTGGTAATCTTTAAATGTGTGCTAACTGGTCCCTGTGCAATACAAACACAAGCTATTAGAACATCATTTTAGCTTTTATCTACCATCAGCACTAGTTGCAACACAAAGACAGCTTGGGGGGGGGGGATTCACAGCTTGGTTACTGTGAAGATGCAGAATGCCATTAGTAACCCTCCTCCATCTTATTGAAGCCTTTGTACTAAATATTTTGTGTGTGTGCGCGCACGCATATAGATATTTTTTTTAACTTATTGAAACCAAAAATTACTTGATATTCAGTCATAAATCATAAAGGTCCAATACACATGCACCTCTCTTTGAGTTAGCACCCAGGAACAGTAACTAATATGAAAGCTTCTCCCTAATTTTTTCTTTGTCCATATTTTCAAGGTAACAGTTGAAAGACATGACACACACATACACAGGTAGATTGTGCTAACACACATGAAGCTACTGACCCCATTAGAGTGGGCCACTTTTTCCCCATTTTTCTTTCAGGTTCAACTTGTTTCAGAACAAAAACAAAAATCATGTTTGGTACAGTCCTTTGCATGAACTGTTTACAATTAAAAAATGAGTACATTCATCAAAACAAATAAAATGTCTCTGTCTGATGGGTTCATAGGTGTGTACTAGGCTAATGGCTCTGGAGCCTTTACAAGCCTAGCCCATAGAAGTGCCCTGGCATCGTGCCACCTGATAATTCCCAGTGTCTCTATCAAGTAGAATCACTGCAGTGATCCCTGGGGTGAATTTTCTATTTCCCATCCACTCAAGATTTCTCTTGAAGGGGGCTAGTGAGGTGCTCTGCTTGACGTGTTTAGGAAGTCTATTCCAGAGCATGGGCAGTGTCTGGGTTATGAACCTGTCCCTCCAGCATGTTCTGTTGATTGTGCTAATGAGGTTGAGGTCTCTGGAGCATGTGGTCCAGAGGGATTGGGATTTCTTTAGATGTAGCATTTCTAATAGAGCTGCGTCAGACATGTCTTTGTAAGTCAAGCAGAAATCGCCTCTTAGCAGACGATATGAGACCGAGAATAGCTGGAGGTTTTTGAGTCTGTCCATGTAGGACGTGTTTAAGGTCTAGGATCCTCTTTGTCAGGTACTTTTGTGGCCCCTCCAGCTATTGCATGTGTCTCTTGAGGTAACATGCCAGATGGGTTTTATACTCTATGACTGGCCTAATGAGGGAAGAGCAGAGAGAGATGATAACCTCTTTCTTTCTGGATGCAAAACCCTTGGTAATGAGATGCGCCACATAGGACTTTCTGACCACATTGGCAATGTGGTGGTCAAAGGAGAGGTTGTTGTCAGTCTGTGTCCCCAGATCTCTTATAATGCCTTCAGTGTTCAGTGGGCTCCCATTGATGTGGTAATTAGTGGGAGCTGAGTTTTTCCCAAAGGGGATGACTCATTTTTTGGCATTAAGCTTAAGGCCATGGTTTTGACACCAGTCATTGGTCTCTGTGAGGCCTTTCTGTAGGATGTCTACATCACTTGGGGAGTTAATAATTACTCCCAGCTTGCAGTTGTCTGCGAACTTTGTTAGCCAGAGTCCCTCTGTGTTGGCCTGGACTTCTGAGAAGTAGATGTCAAATAGGAGTAGACCCAGGACTGATCCCTGTGGGACTCCAGTCATGACTGGTTGGCAGTCTGACTTGGAGTCTGCTACTTTCATACTGTGGGCTCTATCTGTGAGCTAATTTGCAACCCACCTAGTGATATAGGGGTTGATGCTTAGTTTGAGTTTATCAATAATTTCTGAGTGGGGAATGGTATCAAAGGCCTTGGCCAGATTGAGGTAGGTTGTATAAACTGCCTTGCCCTCATCCACGGCTCTGATGACTGAAAGAAGTCAACCAGGTTGAGCAGGCATGATCTAGCTTTCACAAAACCAAATTGCCTGGGATCTAGAGTTTGGAGATTCCCTATATCATTATTAATTAGGTCCATGCTGATGCACTCCATAGCCTTACATATCAGACTCGTCAGGCTAATGGGGAGATAATTCCCAGGGTCTGTAGTCACTCCCCCTTTATGGAGAGGGATGACTGTAGCAGTCCGCTATTGAGTAGGGACAAGGCCTGAAGTGAGGCTGTGATTCAACAGGGCACACAGATGTGGTCCCAGTTCACCTTGTAGTTCATGTAGAACACATCCAGGGATATTATCAGGTCCCATGGAAGCTGTGTTCTTGGCCTTGGACAATGCAATTTTAACCTGTGCTGCAGTAATACTGGGTACCTGGCGTTCCTCCTGTATTGTGATTGGTCCTTTACGGGGGGGGGGTAAAGTTGGCACTGAATCTGTCTGCCAGTGTGCTGGCAATATCTGTTGGCTCAGTATAGGCAGTACCATTGTGCTGTAATTCACAGCAAACCTGGGTATTGCCGTGGAGATTCTTGATATAACTATAGAAGGCTTTGTGGTTGGTTTTAGTGTCTGCCGCAATTTTGCCTTCATAGCTGGCTTTAGAGGTTTTGATGAGCGATCTCAACTTTTTGTTGTGGCTAATAAGGGAGTTTTTCCAGTCTTGGGACTTCACCTTTTGTTGTAACATTTTCTTCTTTCTGTTATAGAGTTTATTAATGGCAGGGGGTCACCAGATTGACGTCTTGGAGGAGAGCATCTTGGTTCTGTTAGGTATGGATAGCTCCATTTATTTATGTACGTGTTCATACAGTGCATTGGTGTATGATTCGGCAGTCCTGCATCTATTTTCCATTGACATGGGTGCTGTGAAATTAGCCACCTCTGTTTTTAGGAGCCCAAAGTCAGCTTTGGAGAAGTTTTTCATGGTTGTTAGTTTTGCGGGGGGGGGGGGGGTGAGATGTGGATTTCCATGGTGATTAGTTTGTGGTCTGATCTAACCAGGGAGAAATTGACTATTGGTGTAGAGCAACGGTTGCCCATGTTAGTAATAACCAGGTCAAACTAAAGCTTCAAACTAAAGCTAAGTACTCCTTACCGATGTCAGTAAAAGTTAATAATTGCATTACTTGTGGGAAGCAAATACCTCAAGGATTTTAATTTGTACTGTATTCCTTGCCTAGGCCCAGATCACAACTTCCTCTAGTGGGGGTGGGGGGTGGGGCAAGAATGAGCTGGACCAGGGTATCGGAATTTATTAATTCTCCATGAGAGTGCTGGGTTGGACCCTAATAGTTTCCAGTGTGCTTAGGAATGTGGAGTGATGGTCTTGAGACATGGTTGGGTACCTATAGCAGGCTACGACCTGAATTACCATTCTACCAATGTTACAATGTTAGTTGTACCTGAAGTATCTCAGATGTGTTATGCTGTGCTGCTAGTCTGAAGGTGTGCATATCCTTTATGAATATGGAGACACCATACCTTTGGAGCTTCGGTCCATGTTCTGGGGCCAAATGGTGTGGAATGGGTTACAGCCTGGTAGTGAAGGGGTGCATTCTGCTGCTTTAAACCAGGTCTCCGTTACAGCACATATGTCTGTTCTCCATTTTGAGGAGTGCTTCAAGCAAGTGCATCTTGAGATGGCATTGAGCAGCATGACCTTCAGATTGCATTTATTTATAGCTGTAACGGCGGTAATTTGGTCTTTAGGACATCACGTAAAAAAGGCACTATAGGGGTGGCAAGACCCTTAGCCATTATCTGGAAACCCAGGGGTGACAGATGCAGGCTATCTCTGGCAAAGCACTGGGGTCTGTCAATCATGTCACCCCAAGTAGACAGATACTGGATCCCCTTAGAATGACACCAGAAACAGCCAATTGTTAAGTCATTTTATGCTTGTACTGCGGTATCTTTCTGGATGACGGTAGGATGCTGCTCACAGCAGGGGTCATACCTGCCTGGGCCACATAATCCGAGAGCTCCACCATGACTCTTCATGTAGTCCAGGGAGGTACATCTAAGGTCATTCATACCCACGTGGATAGTGACAGTCATACTTGTTATGGAGTGACCTGAGTGCATGTGTTATGTCTCTGATTCTGGCACCTGATGACTGTTTATTTGCAGTTTAACTGGGAAAGTCAATTGGTCCACAATGAGCCTGTTTGCAATGGAAGCCCAAGGAGAAAAGCTCCATATACAATTATTACTTAGCTAATATTTACAAAGTTAAGTACAATACAGTTTTCAAAACTACTAAAAACACAACAATATAGAAGACAGAAAAATAACATTTGAGCAAGGTGTTGTAACAAAGTATTGAATGAAATTAAAACAAGTATTTTGTAGTACACAAGTATAATTTGGAGTGCAGGCACTTAATGCACTCAGTTTCATGACGTGAGAGGTGGGAAGAATTAGGAGAGAGGTAGAACAGGGAAAGGTTAATAGGCTGAGTTATGAGAGAGAAAAAAAGGAGAGGGAGTGAAAATGAAATGGAGTGATTAGAGTTTTGAGAAAGGAGAGAAAAAGGGATGGAGGAGCAGAAATGATAGAGTCAGGTGGGGTGAGAGGATGAGCATTCCCATTGAAAAGACAGATGGGAATGGAGCATGGTCTTGAAAGCGGAGTGGTTTTGGGTGATTTGAATGTGGGAGGGGAGTGAATTCCATAAGCGAGGGAGAAAAATGGGAGAAATTGCCCAGGTGCACGTTACTGTTTGTACACTTCAAGGAGGTTCTTGTTACTGGACCTGAGTGGTCTGTCAGGATGATGCAAGGTGCATATGGAGGAGAGGGAAGGGCAGTTAGAGGGTTTGAAAATGTGAGCAGTTAGTTGAATGTGAGAGAGATAGTGGGGAAGTTCCAGTCAGTTCAAGGAGTAGAGAACATCTCAGTGGTGGGAGGATTTGGTCCCAGTAGCAAACTTAGAGATTTTATTATAGCAGGATGGCAGTTTTGACTTTAGGGTGGATTGACAGTTGGTAAGGAGGGGGGGGAGCTCCATACAACAGAGAGGGGATGAGGTAGGAAATACAGTATATGTTTGGAAGAGGGAGTGAGAGAGCAGCTGTGATACAGCATTTTGAGCTTTTGGTGTGTTTTCTTAATACTAGTTTGTATATGAATATCAAACTTTAAATGTTCATCAATGATAACACCTAGAAGTTTTGTATGGGAGACTATTTAAATGGGAATCTTATTCTGACTATGGAGAAGGAGTTATTGATAGAGGTGTTTTTAGATTCAGTAAAGATCATGATTTTGGTTTTGGATGCATTGAGAACAAGGTGATTTTTCAGCATCCAAGACTCTGTACGAGAGAAGGCATCTTGTGTTAGTTGCATGGTTTGGGGAGAGATTGAGCACACCAATTTATGGTGGAATCATCCACGTGTTGGACAAGTTTGGGTATTAGGGATGCAATGATGAAAATTATTAATGATGTTAACAAGGGACCCAGTATTGAGCCTTGTGGAACTCCTGTTGGAGTGTGAAGGAAGGAAGAGGTACTATTGTTCCACTTGATGGCTTTGTCTATTAGAAAGGTAACTGGAAAACCAGTTAATAGAGGAGGGGGAGAGATTAAGAAGAGAGTTTGGACAAGAGAATGTTGTGGGAAACAGTATCAAAAGCCTTTTATAAGTCTAGGAGAAGGCTAGATACAATGTTGCCAGAGTCTCTGGCATGGTTGATGATGTCAAGGAAGGAGTGAAGGGCAGTATTAGTACTATGTCCAGGTCTAAATCCATGTTGAGTTGGAGAAAGAAATTGATTGTCTAGGAGGTGGGGAAGGAGTTGCAAGTGTATGCGTTTTTCAAGGACTTTTGAGATAGGGGACAGGAGGTTATGACTTTTTTGAGATAGGGGACAGGAAGAGGACGGAAGTTGGAAATGTCAGTATTACCTCCTTTGTGAAGGGGAATGATAAACGCTTTCTTCCAGAGGAAGGGGTATGAAGGGGTACATAAGATTCTTGGACTGAATGGTTGATAAGTATGGTGATGGGAAAGGCTATGCCATCAGCAGCTAGCTTGAGAAAGTTAGATGGAAGGTTGTCTGGGGCATGAGAGCATGGTTTTAGTTTTAGTAGAAGTTTTTTTATGATGTGCAGAGAGACTGGTTGTATGTTAAAATGGGGGAGTTGACTAGTAGTGATGTCAGTGGGACTAGAGTTGAGGGTGTGGGATGAGGGTGGAGTAGAAGTGTTATTGGAGAATGATGTGGTGAGCTTGGCTATTGTATCAATAAAGAAAGAGTTGAATTGGATAAATAAGATATGATCTGGAGAGTTGGGGTCAGGGCAGTTATTGTCTTTTTTTTTTTCCAGGAGAGAGAACAGATATATTGTTCCAGAATTTTTGGGGGTTGGATCTATGATTGTTTTGAAGCTTGGAGTAGTAGGACTTTTGGTGTAAAGCAATTTGTTTTTTCACTTTATTATGAAGTTGCTTATACTCAGTGAGGGTGTTGGGTGTTTTAGATTTATGGTAATGCTTCCAAGATTTATCTCTGGGATGCATGAGTGTAATAGTTAGCCAAGGGGTGGATTTGGTTTTGATTCTTTCAGTTCTGGGGGAGCGAAGGGATCTAGTAGGTTATTGAATGCAGTATTGAAGTACAACAGTATCGTCAAGAGGGAGGGTTTTTACAAGGTTCCAATTCATATGTTTTAGTGAGTCAGAGAAAGATAGAGGGTTGAAGTTTTTTAGGATAAAAGTTGTGATATAGTTGTGGTGAAGATGGAGGAAGGATGGTGAGCGACAAGCAAAGGCAGGGAGATGATCACTGAGGGAGTTGGGTAGGGTGCCATTGTCAGAAATGGATTTGGGGTGAGAAACTAATATCCAGTCCAGAATACTACTGGAGTTGTCTTTATTAAATCTGGTAGAAGTAATTATTTGGGTGTAGTTGTATAGGTTTATATTCTGAGGTAATGTAGGTGATTGAATAGAAGTCCAGTTTATATTTACATCACCTAGGAGTATAGTTTCATTGCTTCTGTTGGATGAGAACCAAGAGAGGATATCTTCAAAAATGGGGATTTTTATTTCCTTGTGGAATATAAATTTATTTTATTTATTTATTTATTGATATTTAGTTGGGTTTGTCCAACTGGGCTTGTGGCCCATTTTTAGTGGAGACCCGAAGAGAAAAGCTCCAGTAGTACATTTTAAATGAGTACAATTTTAAACAATATTGATATAGCAGTTACAGCAAAAAGATTCACATATGTTGGATTACATGCATAAAGTTAAAGTTGCATTAAAAAGAAGCTATGTAACAATTTTACATTGATATAGTTCAATAAGTCAACAATAAAAAAAATTTGTATAAAATTATGCAAATGCATAGTAGACACATTGGAGAGAGAGGTTTAATGAGATGGTCCTTTTGAGGGAACATAAAGGGAAGGAAGACTAGGTAGGGTCATGGCAAGGCCAGGTTCTGGAATTGAGAAAATAAGCTTTTAGTTCATTTTTAAAGTGTGAGGTGTGAGAGACTGAACGTAAGTCAAGGGGAAGTTTGTTCCAAGCATGGGCAAGGGAGTGTTTGTAGAGTAGTTTGCCTACTGACCTTTTTGGGTGGTAGATATCAAGTAATTGTTGGTTAGAACTACGAAGGGTCCGGGATGGGATGTAGATAGATGGAGACTAAGGAAGATGGAGATGGACAGAAGGAGGGTTTATAAAGAATAAAGTGTAGCATATGAAATTGATAAGATAGCAGAAATTGGGGAAGTTCAAGCCATTGAATAGAGTTTAAAGAAATGCAGTGGTGTGAGTTGTATGTGGAGTTAGTAATGAATCTGGCTATTTTATGGTAAGTCTGTTGGATTTTGTTTAGAGTGGAGGCCTGGATATTGGTAAGAACTGGGATGGTATATGAGGGAGGGGAGGAGGAGGAGTGCCTGGTCCAGGGTAAGTCTAGATTCAGGGGTTAGGAATTCTTTGTTCCGATATACCAGACCTAATTTCTGTTTTTTTTTAATACATTGGAGTATGTGTAGGCTGAACTTTAGTTTGCCATCGATAATGACCCCTAGGAGTTGTGTGGGTGTCAGGTTGGATAGTTGTATTGTTTGAAGATGTAGTAAAAAAGGAGGTTTTGTGATGAGAAAGAGAATGGGGAAGGAAAAGTAGGAGTTTGGTCTTTTTGGGATTTAGGATCAATAGGTTGAGAGCCATTGCTCAGTAGATAGTAGGGCCTGTTGGGTCAGGGAGTGTTTGACAAATTGTTCCCTGCCAGATAGGCAAGTATTAAACCAGGCAAGTGTGGAGGGGGATAGGTGGAGATTTGCGAGTTTGGATAGTAGTAGAGGATGAGAGACATTATTGAAGGCTTTGGAGAGATCTAGGAAGAGACAGGAATGAGTTTATTGTTGTCTAGGGCCTCTGCAATGATGTGAGTGAAGGAGAGGATGGTAGTGGTGGTGCTGGGACGAAATCCATGTTGGGTTGGTGTAAGTGGTGTGTGAGGAGGTGATTGAGAAGCTGTGAGTGAATACATTTTTCTAATATCTTGGAGAGGGGGGACAAAATGGCAATGGGTCGGTAGTTTGAGGGGTCAGTGGAGTTTCCACCTTTATGAAGAGGGATAGTGAAGAAAGGTTTCCAAAGGGTGGGGACAGTTGATTCCAGAATAGATCGATTAATTAGTATAGATATAGGATAGGCAGTTGAGTCAGCAGCAAGTTCGAGGAATGTAGGAGATTGTCAGTTGAAGGAGAGCAAGGTTTTAGCTTGTAGTAGAGATTTGATGTAAGTAATGGGAGCTGGCTCAAAAGAAAACAAAGTTGTGTTAGTGGGACTTGAAGGGGTGGATGTCGAAGTAGAGTTTGGCTTAGAGGTTACCAAATTTTGGATGGAAGAAGAGTGTTTATTCAGGAGGGTAGCTGTTTCCTGATAGGAAGAGTTAGGGTATGGGGAGGGATTAGAGGGCTTTCCAGGATAGAGGATGTTGAGAGTTGACCAAAATTTTCAAGGATTGGATTTGTTGTTAAGCTGAGCAGAGCTATAGAATAACTTTTTGTCATTAGTTGTATGTTTTTTGCAAGGTTCCTCAGTTGCCTGTATTTTTGAAGAAAAGGTGGTTGTTTAGTTTTAGTCCAGGTTTTCCAAGCACAATCCCTTTGTTTCATAAGGGACCTAGGCTCTTTGGAGAGCCAGGGGGCATGATTTGATTTTACTCTGATCTTCCTAGAGGGAGATAAGGAGTTGAGTATTCATGAAGATGCTATTGAAAGTGCTTACAGCATCGTTTAGGGGGAGGTGTTTTAGGATAGACCAATCTATGTTGTGGAGAATGGAGTTAAACTGGGATGAATTGAAAGTCGATAGTTTGACAGTCTTTGATAAGGTGGGGTTTAGGAATATGGGAGTAGTGTTTTAAGATGGTGGTAGGGAGATGATCACTGAGGGAGTCAGGTAAGGTGGTGGGATTGTGGTATTTGTGGGGGGGATTGGTAAGGATCCAGTCTGATGGAGCTGGAAGTGGAATTTTTATGGAAGCGAGTGGGAGATGTTATAAGTTGGTGGAAGCTATGTAGGTGGATACTGAGTTGGGGGGAGTCAGTTGTGAGTTTGGACTAATCAGTGTTGACATCACCAAGGATGTGTCTCATATGGTATGTTGTGGGAGAACCAGCATAGGATGTTTTCAAGAATGGGCAGATTGTTACCAGGAGGAAGAAAGGAAGAGGCAATTGCAAGTTTTTTGTGGTGATTCAGATGGCAGTTAAGGATGATGATTTCAGCTAGGAGGAAGTCAGGAACTGGGAAGGGTATGAAGAGGTTAAGGTTGAGTAGAGGATCGCCACCCCACCACCTTTATTTACAGGTGTCTCCGGAAGATATTATAACCTGGTGGGAGTGTTTCGCTATTTGAGATTTGTGGCTTGAGCCAGGTTTCAGATAGGGAGAGGATGTGAGGGGTATTGAGAGCTATCCATGAGTGCAGCTCGGTGACTTTATTTGCTAGATTCTAAATATTCAATGAGTAAATAGTTAAGTATTTGGATGGAGATGATTGTTGTGACTGAGGTTGGTGACTGTTAGATGAGTAAGATGGGGGCAGTGTAGAGGTAGTTGGGGAGATAAGAGGGGCCAGGGTTGGGATGGATATCTCCAGAACAAAGTAGGATTTTAGTGAGGAGTGTGTGTGTAGTAGATGCTAGATGGAGTTTGTATAGTTTTGAGTTAGATTTGTGAGAAGGTTTAAAAACCTGTATTATGGATAGTTTATATAGATGAGGTAGAGGTAGTAATGAGATTAGGGGAGATAGTAAAAGATGAAGTAGTTGGATATATCTTGCATGAGTGAGAAGTTGGTGAACATAGGAGTGGGTCAGAGAGATTGGAGTGATAAGAGGTGGAGATTAGAGAAAATAAGGAGTAGTGTAGAAGATATTAGAAAATAATATATGTTGGAATAAAATATGGTCAGAGTAGGTAGAGACAATGGTATAGAGGAAGTGGTGTTGACAAGATTGACAGATTAGTAAGGTGGTTGTGGCAAAAGGCAGGAAGTGGAATTGTGGCTAGTGGGACAGGAAGGGGAGGGATTGTTAGGTATAAAGGTAATTTTAATGGGGTGGGTGCGAATGGGGGTAGGGTAGGGGAGTGAAGTGAGCCCAAGCGTAGCAAGGGCTAGCACCCTGGTCAAGATGAAGTCCTAGAAACGGTCAGAAAAATATAGTGAAAAACTAGCTTGAGAGACAAGGATATAAAGTTTCTAAAGGTATAAAGAGCAGCTGTACATATGTTTTTTATGGTTATTTATTTTCAGGAGGGCCAGGGTTAGTTGAGCTGTTGCGAATTGGGGTATAGGCTTGGTAAAGGGTGTCACTGTTAGGGAGGTTACCTTCTCCTTAATCAACTTAGTGAGTGGGGCATCAGTGTGCCTCACAATCAAGTCGCCTATGACTAGTGTATTGGGCAAGTTGTTTTGCCTTACGGGCTTAGGTTGAGGAGCACACTGTGTAGGTGAGCTATGTGTCTTGTCGTGTGTGCTGTGTTGTGGTGGTAGAGTGTGTTTCTGCCTTGGAGGTCTCTGCTGTTTGGGTAGATTTCTATTGAGAGCCTCCACGAAGGTGGGTTTGTGGATTGAGTTTTTATGTGAGAGCTGTGATGGTGGGTGTTCTGGAGGGCTATGTGTTGCATGTAGTGTGGTGCAGGTGTTGACCTTCTCTTCACCAGCTATTCCGGTCTTGGCTTGAGAGTGCATGGCTTCCAGTTTGGATATATAAGTGCATCTCGTAAATTACAAGTGTAAGTGTTGGGAGGTAAGAGGAGAGGGTGTCTGCGTACATGAGGCAGATGTTCTTCATGTTTCACTGTTGCAGTCATTACATTTGAGTAATCTGCTGGCAGGTTGCCCTCAGTCAGCCTGAATAAGTCTTGGGTCCTGCGTCGGTTGCGGTCTCCTCTTCCATGACGTCAGGTCGTCAGGGGTATAAAACATGCAGCTGACGCCATTTTATTCAGTCTTTCTTGCCGCACGGTGCCAGAAGCAGTTCGCAAGTGCCGGTCGGCCGACTCCTGAAATTTTTGTATTCGAGTTTCAGAAACTGTCTTCAAACTAAAGCTAAGTAACTCCATTGGGGAAACTTTTTACTGCTCCTTACTGATGTCAGTAAAAGTTAATAATAGATTTTTTTTTCAGCAAGGTTAGTCTAAGTTATTTACTCACAAAAATTATTCCTACCCAAATTTACCTCAGCATAGGCCTCAGCTTTAGTAAGCAATCTCATTAAATGACAAAGAAGAACATTCACAAGTAGTAATTGCAAACTGGTCCCTGTGCAATACAAACACAAGCTATTAGCGCTATTATCATTTTAGCTTTTATCTACCATCACCACTAGTTGCAACACAAAAAGACAGCTTGGGGGGATTCACAGCTTGGTTACTGTGGAGATAGAGAATGCAATTAGTAACCCTCCTCCATCTTGTTATTGAAGCCATGCTACTAAGTATGTCATGCGTGTGTGTGTGTGTGTGTGTGTGTGTGTGTGTGTGTGTGTGTGTGTGTGTGTGTGTGTGTGTGTGTGTGTGTGTGCATATAGATATTTCTTTAACTTATTGAAACCAAAAATGACTTAATATTCAGTCATAAATCATAAAAGTCCAATACACATGCACACACGCACCTCTCAGGTCTCACGAATTTGAGGGAACACATCTAATTTTTTCTCAAACTTTTGTTCCATCCCTCCTAAATTTGAAAATTATTTTGAGTTAACAGCACCCAGTAACAGTACCTAATATGAAAGCTTCTCCCTAATTATTTTTTCTTTGTCCATATTTTCAAGGTAACAGTTGAAAGACTTGACACATACATACACAGGTAGATTGTGCTAACACATATGAAGCTACTGACCACATTAGAAGAGTGGGCCACTTTTTCCATTTTTTTCAGGTTCAACTTGTTTCAGAACAAAAACAAAAATCATGTGTGTTACAGTCCTTTGCAAGAATTGTTTACAATTAAAAAATGAGTACATTCATCAAAACAAATAAAATGTCTCCAGCTGGCTAATAGGTTCATAGGTGTGTACTAGGCTAATGGCCCTGGAGCCTTTACAAGCCTAGCCCATAGAAGTGCCCTGGCATCATACCACCTGATGTTAATTCCCAGTGCCTCTATCAAGTAGAGCCACTGCAGTGATCTCTGGGGTGAACTTTCTATTTCCCATCCACTCATCAAGATTTCTCTTGAAGAGGGCCAGTGGGGTGCTCTGCTTGATGTGTCTAGGAAGTCTATTCCAGAGCATGGGCAGTCTCTGGGTTATGAACCTGTCCCTCCAGCATGTTCTGTTGATTGTGGTAATGAAGTTGAGGTCTCTGGAGCATGTGGTCCAGAGGGATTGGGATTTCTTTAGATGTAGTATTTCTAACAGAGCTGGGTCAGACATGGCTTTGTAAGTCAAGCAGAGATTGCCTCTTAGCAGATGATATGAGACAGAGAATACCTGGAGGTTTTTGAGTCTGTCCATGTAGGAAATGTGTTTAAGGCTTAGGATCCTCTTTGTCCGGTACTTTTGTGGAATCTCCATCTGTTGCATGTGTCTCTTGAGGTACATGCCAAATGGGTTTTTATACTCAATGACTGGCCTAATGAGGGAAGAGCAGAGAGAGATGATAACCTCTTTCTTCCTGGATGCAAAACCCATGGTAATGAGATGTGCCACATAGAAGGACTTTCTGACCACATTGGCAATGTGGTGGTCAAAGGAGAGGTTGCTGTCAATCTGTGTCCCCAGATCTCTTATAACACCTTCAGTGTTCAGTGGGCTCCCATCGATGTGGTAATTAGTGGGAACTGAGTTTTTCCCAAAGGGGATGATGCATTTATTTGGCATTAAGCTTAAGGCCATGGTTTCAACACCAGTCATTGGTCTCAGTAAGGCCTTTCTGTAGGATGTCTACATTACTTGGGGAGTTAATAATGGCTCCCAGCTTGCAATTGTCTGCAAACTTTGTTAGCCAGAGTCCCTCTGTGTTGGCCTGGACTTCTGAGAAGTAGATGTCAAATAGGAGGGGACCCAGGACTGATCCCTGTTGGGACTCCAGTCGTGACTGGTTGGCAATCTGACTTGGAGTCTGCTACTTTCACAATGTGGGTTCTATCTGTGAGCCAATTTGCAGCCCACCTAGTAATATAGGGGTTTATACCTAGTTTGGTGAGTTTATCAATAATTCCTGAGTGGGGAATGGTATCAAAGACCTTGGCCAGATCGAGGTAGGCTGTATGAACTGCCTTGCCCTCATCCACAGCTCTGGTGACTGACTCAAAGAAGCCAACCAGGTTGAGCAGGCATGAGCTACTTTTCACAAACCAAATTGCATGGAATCTAGAGTTTGGAGATTCCCTATATCATTATTAATTAGGTCCATGATGATGTGCTGCATAGCCTTACATATCAGACTTGTCAGGCTAATGGGGAAATAATTCCCAGGGTCTGTAGTCGCTCCCCCTGTATGGAGAGGGATGACTGTAGCAGTCTGCCATTTAGTAGGGACAGGGCCTGAGGTGAGGCTGTGATTGAACAGGGCACACAGATGTGGTGCCAGTTCACCATGTAGTTCAGTTGAGAAAAGCTCCATATACAATTATTACATAGCTAATATCTACAAAGTTAAGTACAATACAGTTTTCAAAACTACTAAAAACACAGCAATATAGAAGACAGAAAAATAACATTTGAGCAAGGTGTTGTAACAAAGTATTGAATGAAATTAAAACAAGTATTTTATAGTACACAAGTACAATTTGGAGTGCATTCACTTAATGCACTCAGTTTCATGAGGTGAGGGGTAGGAGGAATTAGCAGGAGAGTAGAACAGTGAAAGGTGACTAGGCTGAGTTATGAGAAAGGAGGAAAGGGAGAGGGCATGGAAAGGTAATGAAAGGAGTCACTAGGGTGACTTATGAGAAAGGATAAAAGGGAGAGGGCGTGGAAATGAAATGAAGGGAGTCACTAGGCTGAGTTATGAGAAAGGAAACAAGGAGAGGGAGTGGAAATCAAATGAAGGGAGTCACTAGGGTGAGTTATGAGAAAGGAAACAGGAGAGGGAGTGGAAATGAAATGAAGGGAGTCACTAGGGTGAGTTATGAGAAAGGAAACAGGGAGAGGGAGTGGAAATGAAATGAAAGGAGTCACTAGGGTGAGTTATGAGAAAGGAAAAAGGGAGAGGGAGTGGAAATCAAATGAAGGGAGTCACTAGGGTGAGTTATGAGAAAGGAAACAGGGAGAGGGAGTGGAAATGAAATGAAGGGAGTCACTAGGGTGAGTTATGAGAAAGGAAAAAGGGAGCAGGAGTGGAAATGAAATGGAGTCAACAGGGTGAGTTATGAGAAAGGAAAAAGGGAGAGGGAGTGGAAATGAAGGGAGTCACTAGGGTGAGTTATGAGAAAGGAGAGAAAAAAAGGATGGAGGAGCAGAAGTGATAGAGAGTCAGGTGGGGTGAAAGCGTGAGCATTCCCAGTGAGAAGACAGATGGGAATGGAGCATGGTCTTGAAAGCGGAGTGGTTTTGGGTGATTCTAATGGGGGGGGGTGAATTCTATAGGCGAGCGAGGGATAAAGACAGGAGAAATTGCCCAGGTGCACGTAACGGTTTGTACACTTCAAGGAGGTTCTGGTTACTGGACCTGAGTAGTCTGTCAGGATGATGCAAGGTGAGTATGGAGGAGAGGGAAGGGCAATTAGAGGGTTTGAAAATGAGTTTGTGAGCAGTTAACAGTTGAATGTAAGAGAGATAGTGTGGGAGTTCCAGCCAGTTCAAGGAGTGGAGTGCATCACAGTGGTGCGAGGAAGATTTGGTCCCAGTAGCAAACTTAGAGATTTTATTGTAGCAGGATGACAGTTTTTACTTTAGGGTGGATTGAAGGTTGGTTAAGCAGAGGGGCTCCATACAACAGAGAGGGGATGAGGTAGAAAATAGATAGTATATGTTTGGAAGAGGGAATGAGATAGCGGCTGTGATGATACAGCATTCCGAGCTTTTGGTGTGTTTTCTTAATACTAGTTTGTATATGAATGTCAAATTTTAAATGTTCATCAATGATAACACCTAGAAGTTTTGTATGGGGACTATTTTAATGGGAATCTTATTCTGACTAACTATGGAGAAGGAGTTATCGATAGAGGTGTTTTTAGATTCAGTAAAGATTTTGGTTTTGGATGCATTGAGAACAAGGTGATTTTTCAACACCCAACACTCGGTACGAGAGAAGGCATCTTGTGTTAGTTGCATGAGTTTGGGGAGAGATTGAGCATAGCAAATCATGGTGGAATCATCCATGTATTGGACAAGTTTGGTATTAGGGATGCACTGATGAAAATTATTAATGAAGATGTTAAAAAGTAAGGGACCCAGTATTGAGCCTTGTGGAACTCCTGTTGGAGTGTGAAGGAAGGAAGAGGTACTATTGTTCAACTTGATGGCTTTCTGTCTATTAGAAAGGTAACTGGAAAACCAGTTAATAGAGGAGGGGGAGAGATTGAGAAGAGAGAGTTTGGACAAGAGAATGTTGTGGGAAACAGTATCAAAAGCCTTTGATAAGTCTAGGAAAAGGCTAGATACAATGTTGCCAGAATCTTGAACACAGTTGATGATGTCAAGGAAGGAGAGAAGGGCAGTGGTAGTACTATGTCCAAGTCTAAATCCATGTTGAGTTGGAGAAAGAAGTTGATTGTCTAGAAGGTAGGGAAGGAGTTGCAGGTGTATGCATTTTTCAAGGACTTTTGAGACAGAGGGCAGGAGGTTATAGGATGGAAGTTGGAAATTTCAGTATTGTTACCTCCTTTGTGAAGGGGAATGATGAACGCCTTCTTCCAGAGGAGGGGTACATAGGATTCTTGGATTGAACGGTTGATAAGTATGGTGATGGGAAGGGCTATGCCATCAGCAGCTAGCTTGAGAAAGTTAGATGGAAGGTTGTCTGGGGCATGAGAGCATGGTTTTAGTTTTAGTAGAAGTTTTTTAATGATGTGCAGAGAGAAGAGTTGTATGTTAAAATGGGGGAGTTGAGTAGTAGTGATGTCAGCTGGACTAGAGTTGAGGGTGTGGGATGAGGGTGGAGTAGAAGTGTTACTGGAGAATGATGTGGTGAGCTTGGCTATTGAATCAATAAAGAAAGAGTTGAATTGGGTAGCTAAGATATGATCTGGAGAGGTAGGGTCAGGGCAGGGATTGTCTTTTTTTCCAGGAGAGAGGAGAGCAGATGTATTGTTCCAGAATTTTTGGGGGTTGGATCTATGATTGTTTTGAAGCTTGGAGTAGTAGGACTTTCGGTCTAAAGCAATTTGTTTTTTCACTTTATTACGGAGTTGCTTATACTCAGTAAGGGTGTTAGGTGTTTTAGATTTATGGTAATACTTCCAAGATTTGTCTCGGAGATGCATGAGTGTAATAGTTGCTTTAGTTAGCCGAGGGGGGGATTTGGTTTTGATTCTTTCAGTTCTGGGGAGAGCGAAGCTATCGAGTAGGTTATTGAATGCAGTATTGAAGTATGTAACAGCATCGTCAAGAGGGAGGGTTTTTACA